>NW_008824864.1:1366981-1376075 GCF_000699105.1 Pygoscelis adeliae | reverse complement strand
GATCAACCATAGCACTATGAGATTTAGCACGTGAAGTTTGTGTAACTACCTTCTGCTGATAATTTTGTTCTGCAAAAAACAAGTATGTTTCTTGGTTAGTGTGTAGAATCACTGCAATATGTTTCAGAAAGTCCTTTCCTCTGATTTTCACACTAAATTCACAAGAGAAAGCATGGAAGTGGCTTCTAGTTGCTAGAATTAAAGTATGTTAGTGAAGAAAAAAGGTATCACCCTAAAAATGGACATACAGAAGTGAATTACAAGTATGAATACTGTCAAGTGGTCATAGTTTCACTGGTCCCAAAGGCAGACTGTCCTTGTACTCCTTTCACACAGGATACATGACATAATCAGAGACTGTGATCCTGTGCTTTTCTTAATCTTTTATGCCTTTTCTATTGCTGATTGGTTTATAATCTGACAGCCAGAAACATGAACCATAAAATGCATACAATTTATACAAAAAGAATTCCAATTAATGAGCAGCCATGCACTTTGTTAATATGCTTTTAGCTATTTTTGGGCTTCTAGGCAAATATACTGTATGCAGCATGTCTCAGGACCAATCCAGCTCCAAAAGAAGTCAGTGGGAGTCTGTCTGTGTCCTTTTGGTGAGATGGAATTGGACTGATAAAGCTGTGAGAAACACTGGGGAAACCTTTGGGAATACTTACTCAAAATTACTTAATGAGTCAGGATGAAAATACACGATCCCTCTGGTACTCCCTAATCCTTCGTATTTTCAGTAATACAGTATGTCAAGATACTGGAGACCTGAGTTTATCCTCTAAATCCACTATACCCACAGCTATACCAAACAGTGGAGGCTGTCATCTCTTTACATCATTCATTTAAGTACTGTGTCGAAGAGATGATAATTCTGGGAGTTGAAGAGTGAGGTCACTCATGGCTCCTCCACCCTATTGGTCCCTGATACTCCCAGACATGACTACATCCAAGATGGCACAGATCACCAGTTTGTGAATAAATTAACTACCCAGTGTGAATGGTCTTCTGTATACCACATTCATGTAAATCCTTAGGCTCAACTCTAACTTCTGGTGCTTTCAAATACACTCACACTACCTCACATCATTCCTACTTTGAAAGCCTGGGAAGCCTGGGAATGTATCTGAATCTAAAACCTTGATGGTCTATAGATATAGGAACACACTTTTGATGTCATAGAATCATTAAGGTTGGAACAGACCTCTAAGATCATCGAGTCCAACTGTCGACCCAACACCACCATGTCCACTAAACCATGTCCCTAAGTGCCACATCTACATGCCTTTTAAATACTTCCAGGGATGTCTTTGTCTTTCCTCTTTAAAGCACCACTTTTTTTTCTCCAGAGTTAACATACTCAGACTGTAACTTTTTTTCCAGTATTCTCCCATTAAAATGGCAACTTTATGACTGTCTGTCACTCCTATTGGAGCTTGACCGTCTGCTGCAATGTCTGACTGGTGGCTGACCCACTTCGCACCCTTAAATCATGCAGCAAGGACTTCTGAAATAACAAATCAGAGTCTCATTTGCTTGACAGCCATTAGTTGTGACTAAACCATCACAGCAGTGCAAAAGACAGTGTGGCACAGCAGGAAAAATGCTGCTTTATATTTGAACCATCTGGAAACCAAGGACTTCAACAGACATGAATGAAAGTTTTCTTTAAAAAGAAATGCACAAGTCACTCCACACAGTTATCTTTCAAAATAGTGCCTTGAGTAAGAAAAGACAGCCACTATGCCTTGCAAAGCTCAAAGAAAATAAGAAGAGCTAAGTAAAAAGTTGAAGTTAATTGAAGATGAGTACTGAAGAAACCCAGTAGAAACAAAACAAAAAAAGATGTAATTCTGCCATAAATAGATCATGCTAATTACCTATGTGTAATATTTTAGACTTAACAATAAAGGACATTCATCCAAATGCAAGCAGTCATAACAACTAGTAACATTTTCATTAAAAACAGACTAAGCCCATTATGCCACAAAAGTGTAATTAAATGAATTTCAGCAACTCTATACCTCTTCATTTTTTTGGACTGGGATTATTTAATAAGCCAGCATCATTGCAACAGTTTCGTGTTTTTAAAAACACAAAGTCAAACTACTAAAGGAGAAAATCTTTCTTAGAAACAATTCTTCAGTATTAATTTTTACTTGCAAATTCACTTTTCTAGGATTTACTCTGTGTGTAGAGGGGTGGGCTGCTTTTTGCTGTTGTTGTTACACAGTGTATGGAAGAAGAGACTATTCTCTTAACAGAGAGAGTGTGAGCATTTCCAAATTTCATATATATATATACTCAGAAAGAAGTGAGATGAAACAGATTTAGTTGCCTTAACGCCTGCGCTTTCAGAAGGAGCACAAATGTTCCTCGTGTTTTCTAAAGATTTATATTGTCAACAACGATTATCAATCTTCTGTTTTATTTTTCACTAGAAGTGATTGTAAGAGGATGGGTCAAATATCCAAATGATCCTGTTCTCACATACCAGCTCTGGGATCGAACAGAGTTTGCACCTTCTAAAGTGATTCCATCTTACAGCCGAAGGCTGCATTGTCTGGGAAGACCACAACCCAGGGGACTGCAGAAGTTTCTCTCAACATTGGCAAACCTTCAGATTTCTCATCCAGTTTGTTTTTTTTACATTGCCTTCATTTGGCATACCAAGAGATTACAGGCATCAAGTTTCGCCTCACAAATCGTAATAGCCATAAGGCCTGTATTTAATGAAGTGACTCCCACCTCAACAGAATGAGACTGCTTTTACTATATTATTATGATAATCAACAATTAAGTCGGCATTTGCCAGCCATAACCACAGATGTCTTCCTTGAAGTGTGGGAGAAACAGCACTAATGTCAAATACCATAGTGTGGGAACACTTGGCATACACCACCAGCATAAGAAAATCGAGCATTTGGCCATGCTCCTGGAAGATACTGTGATTGAAGTGACATAAATATATAATTAGGAGAATCCGTACATCAACAAGAGCTGCACCCACTTTATTGTAAAAGTGATGGGGAAATCACAGCATTTTTCATTGATGTTCACCTCTTCTGCCATGGAGGTATCCGAGACAAATACATATCTGACTTTGATTTTAAGAAGGCTACTGAGAGGCCCTCCTTTAGCTTTGAGCTCTACATGTACAATAAGCAGAGCCTCCGCAGCAATGCTTTTGAGCAATGAACCACCTTTAAATCACAGTCCAGTAGTAGTGTTCATATTTGGCTAATGTATGTCTTGCTCAGTTCCAGTACAGTAAGTTCAATAGGCTTGGAGCTGAACTGCAGTACAACCATTAATCAAAAACCCTATAAAATTGAGTTCCAGGAATTTATAAATACATAATACAAATATGAGCTGTGGGATTTTTTCTGTAAACACTCCATCTCAGCAATGCTTCATGTCTCCCCAAGCACCGTAACTTCACCAGCTAGCGTAGCTTGTTCTACCTCTTGATTTCTGTCATCTGCCTCAATAGCGTTGTCTTGCTTTGTATGCCTGCTTTTCAGTTCACAGTCATTGTGAAGGGGAGAGAGGAAGAAAACTGTCACCACCACAAAAGCCTACCTGGTTTTTTCCATGGGACAAACAGGGAATGACCCATAGATCTGTGATCAACTGCTTGCATTATTTCTGGAATAAGGTGGACAGGACTGGATCCCTCCTACCCATATGTCAGCAGCCTGTTCGTGAAATGCCAGAAGTTCAGTATAACTCCTAAGTCCACCAAAGTCCTTAAGAATCTCTCCATTAACTTCATTTGGATTGGTCTATGGGGTCCTAATGTTTTCACTTTAAGAGTGGGCAGAAAAAAATCAATTACTTTGCTTTGCTTTCTCTGAAGGAATGTTCTCTCTGTTTATGCTTTCCTTTTATATGAAAACTCCCTTTCCTCTCCTTCACTGCTATTCTGCATTAAAAACCCAATTTTTAGCTGTCATAGAGGGAAGTCTGACACTGGAAAGTGTTTCCATTGGTTCCAACTGAGACCACTTGACCCAACCTTCTGAAATGCTGCTAAGTGATTATTTTGGAGAGGGCTGAAAATGGAGATCACTTTCTTTGCCTTCCAGGAGTGACCTGCAAAGGACTTTCCCAGTGAATTAATTTGCTTTCGTGTACTCTGCAATGCTTTGTTTTGTCTTGGCTTGGGCCAGACTGCACTGTGATGGCATAAGCACATGTTGGTCTCTGACTCGAAAAGCCTTGTGAAGTGGAGAGACTTGAGTTTTCTTGTAGGTGTTTGGGTTTGTTTTTTTTTTCTTTTCTTTTAGCTTGCATGAAAGCGCATCTCAGTAAATCATAAAGCACTAAAGATATTCATTGTAGCCTAAGTAAATGGAAGTAATGTTTAATTTTTCATTTTTAAGTGGTAATGCAGAACATAATACTGCATATGCAGTTTACAAGGCTCCCACCACTAGCATTTGGACTCCATTTTAAACTTATAAATCATATGCTAAGTATAGTGCTTGTTTGCGTCTGTTAAATATTTCCTTCTCGTTTGTTCTTATCAACATCCAGTAATGATATATACATATGTCATCCAAGACGGTAAATATGCAGAAGTTCCAAGGAAAAGTTCAGTGCCATATCTCTGTTGATTAATGCGTAAATGTTTGAAACTAGTATAAAAGCTAGAACGGTGATAACCTTTAGCATAGTCCGGAGGAATGAACACAGTGGATAAATGTGCTCCTATGGAAAGTGCCGCAGCAGAACTTAAATGCCACCCAGCCTCCATTTCAAGGACTCCAGACAATTGTGTTCCCTAGTCCTGTTCATTCCCAGGTGTATTTCACTCAGTCTGGGAGGCAGGAAATTGCATTTTCATCTTTATTCTACCGCCAGCTGTAAGCTAAACCCATACTTGAAGGCTGTAGCAACAAATCCATAAAGTACAGGAATCTCCTGCCACTGTGCTCATCAGTCATTTTAACTCTGTGTCTCTAGACAGATAAACAGATATGTATTTACAGGGAAGAGTCTGTCAACAAGAGAATGGTGACCTCTTCATGTCCATTTATAAGTCTGTGTGATTTTCTTGACTGGATCTTTTTCTTTTTGAGAACTCTAGGGCTGCTGCGAGAGGAGAGAGAAGTGTGTCTCATGTATGAGAATGTGTTTGCAAATTTATGGTTAATAGATGACACAACTTGCACAGAGATGCTGTGATACGTTATTTCAAGTTATGCATAAATGTCTATTTCTGAATTCATTGCCTTTGTAAACTCACTGGGAAGCAAAAGATAACAGATCCTAAAACAACCTAACAACCAAAACAACCAGTTTAAGTTTGCTGGATTTCCTGAACTATAGGAAATGAAAACAGCATCTTAGGCTGCATTAGGCTACAAGGTATGCACTGATCTGCCATGTTAATGATATAATACATGCCTGTGTGCATCTGTTTATCGAGGTGAGGCTACTGAGACTGTGCATGAATGCCCCTGTGTTGCCCTTGCAGGTCTCAGCCTTAGGATAAAGGTAAGTAGGAGGCAGGGAAGGATATGTCCATAGTGTATAGCACTAAGGGGACACTGTAATTCAGTGTGCTCTGGCAAGGCTGGGGGGAAATAGTTCAGCATTTACATATTTATGCATTATTGTGTAAGAAAAGCCCAAGATACTGTACTGATTTTGTACCCATGCTGTGTATGGGCAAAAATCCAGGTTTGCCAGCCTGACAGAGAATAAATTTAGCCCTGAATCTGTCTGTCTTACTAAAATAGTTATTGAGATCTGGTAAACAAAATATATAATGATGGTTTCAGAGCTTCCATGAATAATTGTGTGCAACCGTGTATAATTACAATTATCAAAAATGTCCTCTGTTTACGTAACACCTCAGTAGATCTGCTGAATTCTCTGCAGCCTCTATAGATACAGCACCATGAAATGCAAATACTTGCGTCTTGCTAAACAGCCACTAACAAACACACTGTGAAAGGCTGGGTGTGGATGGAGATATTGGCCGAGAAAATCATAGCCTGGGTTTATAAGGAAGGACGTAGAATCTTTTATGTCCACATGAGATATGGTTACATGGTTACATGATAAGAACAACAAAAATCAAGTAAGAATCCCAAACATACTTCAAAATTAATAGCAAACTGAAGTAATCTTGCAGGAAAGGTAAAACTGGGATGAGCATTAACCACTTTTTAACAATAGTCACGGGTGGCAGTTCTAACTGTAAGTATCCCATCCTTGCAGAAAACTAGCTAGCCCTCTCATAGAAGTCTAGCACATAGCAGGTGTTGAAAATGGAAATGCAATTTCCCAGCTAGGCAGACATCCAATATTTATGAGCCAAGTCTGTGGAAATAACAAACTGCTGATAGGGACAGAATAATTTAGCGGAAAATTGAGTGAATTTTCCACTTCAAGAAAAACTGTCACTCACCTTGTGTCCAATCATACTCCTACTAGAGTCTGAATGTATTGTCTGGTGCCGAAGCAATCATACAAGATACTAACACAAAGATGTGAGTATCCTCACGACTAAAGTTGATCACAACTACTTAGTTATCTGGCACAGCCGAGTGATGCACAGATGAGAAAAAGACAAAAAAACCCCACAGATACCTGAGAGGGAAAACAGCTTATTAACCTGCAGCAGCACCTCTAATACTTCCTAGGCAGTGTTTTGGATCTGGATGAAATATAGTCTAGAGTTGAATTTATATTCTGATTTGCCAATGTCGCAATCTTGTCATATGTTTTGAAATTTCTACCATGTTGGGTGGAAATCTTTCACAAGCAACAGATGCTGCTCTGAGATTTCTGGAGCATGGGAATATGACCCTTGCACTTTTGGACCAAAGTCAGAACCAGAACTGCAGAACTAGAATGGCTCTGGAGAACCAAGTCTTGAACACACCTCCTGCCCAGCCAAAATCTGAAGACGCTTCAATTTGTTCTGCAGCTATAAGGGGGAGAAAATGATAATTGCCAGACAGAGGGATCTGTGCCTGTCAACACTCCTAACTCAAAAGTCAACTCCCAAATTTGCTTGAGAATTTCCTGTCTCCTTCTGATAAGGCTCCTGTCTCATTTTGGCAGACTACCTACGTCAAACTGCCAAACTAAGCATAATAAGCCACGTTTCATGGGTATTTGCACAAATTTGGATACTGCTGGCAGCACCACACGTGGCCCAGATATCACTGGATCAATGCAGAACATTAAGGTGTGGAGAACTGAATGAATATGTCTGAAAAAGCAATATATTCAATTAATTTCCCTTCTTCCTTCTGTCTGAAACTCACTCTGTTAGAAGACTAGTAAGGAGGCTGGGCTCAGGCTAAGCTCTCAGAATAATAGACCGTAAGTGCGACCAATGTGGTGGAAGTGCCCATCGCTGGCTCTTTGTAAGGGGTGAGCTTCAGCCTTTGAGAACTGGTTTTAAGACACCCCTGCCCCCACCCCAGCGAATTTGTTATTCAGGCAGGCATGCCAAATAACCTCCACTAAGTGACTGCTTTTTTTGAGCTGGAACTCATTCCTGGACAGTTTGTTGTAAGCACTTGGTCAGAGTCACAGCAAGACACTTGGGAGCCTGTTTTGGCAACCCTTCGCCCTCCCTTCCTTCTTCTTTGGGCTCCTTCCAGCTGCTGCCAGCAGAGATTCCTGCATCCCCAGAGATCTGCAGGCCTTCCTTTTTGAGAAGGGCAACAGCTCTAGCATACATCCCTTTTGGTGCCTTTCTGAAGTGATGGCCCTGCTCACCCTATCCCTTGCTTTGGCTGCTTAAATGTCAGGCTGTGCTGCTAGATGCATCACTCACGTACAGAATGGGTTTGTCATATCCTCTCCAACAGACACTCCACTTTCAAGAAGTCCCCTTGCAGATACTAATTTTTACGAATTTGCAATAACCACTCTGGGCTCAAAGTCCAAATTTCCTTTGAAAGTGAATGAACTTGAAGGAATTATTACGGAAAGCAAAACAAAAAGGGGTACTGAACACTGACAAAACAATTTTGATAAGCAATTTTTTTTCTGTTCAAGAAAAAATGTTTCTATTCTCTCAGGCTGTACTTGTTAATTTTTTTTTTTTTTTTTAAGTAGATGCATCGCCTATAACCTGAAACTACATAGGTCAATATAAATGGCATTTTTGTATCTAAAAAGCAAGAAGAGTCATATCAATGAGTCCACAACAATTATATTTGTGGATCTTTAGAGATGGAAGCCAAGGAGAGCTTTGCAACTGATACATGAAAGATGAAGTCTGTTCTAACTGAAATCACTCAAAAATTTTCTGTTCATCTGAGTGGATCAGCTTATACCCCAAAAGCTGAGTATATAACAAATTAATGAAAAAGTATAAAGAAAAAAAATTAACCTAACCCAAAGAATAAGAGAAACAAGAATGAATGAATGAATGAGTGAATGAGTGTATTAATGATAGAAGGCTGTGCTAGGTTTTAGCAATGTGTTACTAATAAGACACAAAGGAAGAGTATTAAAACATGCAGTATCTACGTTCTAGCAATGCATTACTAATAACAGCTCATGAAATCTTCCTTAAAGCATTCATTCAAACTGGTTCAGATGTGAATGCATTTGTGTGGATATGACATTGGCAGACTACTACCTGACAAATTCCCACCCCAAAATATTTGTAATGCAAGAGTTCAACATGAAAATACGGATCCCAGTGAGTTGATACTAGTAGAACTTCGGGATTTAAAAACACATGAACAAGCTGATCTAATTCTTTGTAAAGAATCCAGGGCTGCTTCTGTGGCAAACACTAACTGTCTATCAACTGGTATCTTCAGCCCATGACTTGAAGACTCTCACACAGCTATATGGGATACTTAGCTGGCATTTGTTTGACAGATAAAGTCCTATGACAAGATCTCACACTATAATATGATACAATGTGCTGCCTCTCAAGTAGTACCTTCTTCTTTGGGATGCATAGAATTGGGAAAAAATGCATGCCCATGCCCAGTGAGAAGGGTTGCATTTTTCAGATGCACACCCTTCTACAATCATGTGATAAAAGGAATTTACTAACTTAAAGCTGTGTGCTAGTGCAAGTTCCTACTTGTTGTGGGGG
>NW_008824864.1:1365126-1366918 GCF_000699105.1 Pygoscelis adeliae | reverse complement strand
TGAACTCTCAGGGACTGCTGATCCATCTGAAACAGGTGTAAGTGATCTGAGTAAGACAAGTTCATTTTTTTTCCAGTGCCAGGACCCAGAGCAATACCCAGTACCACTATCGATCTTTGAAGTCACTGGGTTTACAGAGGCACTAAATGAGACAACTGTATGAGGCGGGCTATCAGCACTGAAGCTGTTAGTCTAGGCTGTGATCAAGTGCTTCCAGTACTGTGGCATACAATTAAAAAAAATGAAACAGCAGAACAGATTGACCCTGTTTGTGAACTAGAGGGTAAAGCCATCTTTGAATTATTTTGGGACAAGTAAACATCAGAAAACAAAAAAGAATGAAGAGATTGCTGCTTCCTCAGAATTTCCCAACTCAGAGACAGTTTGGACTGACCCCCAGTTGCTCCTAAATAACTGTAAAAAATTATGTTTGATCACAGAATAAACATAAAAGTATTTAGTGGAACAGAAGTATTCTTTAGCAATATAGGTAGTGTTTTACCCTGCAACTCCCCCTGTGCACTCCCACTGTGTCTTTTTAGCCTGTTTTACTAAGGAAAATTTTGCGTGATCACATTGCCTGCTAATCCCCTCCCAGTAATTTCTAAATTTGCAAGTTTATCTTAACCAAATCTATAGAGGTGCAAAATTCTCAAAAATATCAAGTTCCTACAAGTTTCGTGATAATTGGTGGAAGAAGACACTCAGGTTAGTGAGTGAAAATGGAAATGCAATTTCCATTTGTGGAATGGAAACTCTCTGAGTGGAAGACACTCAGGTTAGTGAGTGTCTCATTCATAAAGAGCAAAGTGTTGCAAGGTCAGCAGCTTTTAGGCTGTGCATTAGCACAGGCAGCGCTCTCAAGTAGCTAAAGCACATGCTGACTCCTGCCAAGCTAGTACTCAGAGAACATGGAAAAGAGATAAAACACTGTGTAGGTGCTTACAGGACAGGGAGGTGAGAGCAGGAGAGTAGGAGGAAGCTGAGGTATTGCAGAATGAAGGGGAGTGAAGCTCAGGAAAGGAGTACAGGCACAGGACACAAGTTCATAAGAAACCAGGCTTCATTCATGTCACTGCCAACAAACAACTAGTTTTGGTTTAGTCTTTGTTACTTGGAAAATAATTTATCTTAAACTCAAAACCAGACACTCATATACCAGAAGCAGATTATGCACACATGGACATGCTGGTAAATTCATAGCTTGCTTTAAATTCACACTTCAGGCTTTACAATGAAACATTTTTAATTTTTTTTTTTTTTCTTTCGTGAACAAGAACTTTGACTCCATGGGAATTAGATATTGCCAAGAACGAGTTTGAAGAAAAGTTGACACAATTTGGATTGTGGATGAATTATTCTAATCCTGTAGTGAAGACATAACCATTATACTAAATTTGTATGAATGATGACATCTAGGAGGAAACATAGCAAAGGTCAGAGTTACTTAAAGCTTTTCATGAAATGGGAAGGCAAGTAAACAAAACAGTTAAATCATCATCTGATGAAGTTCTACATGTCTTCTGTTTTGAAAGCTGTTGAATAACATCAAGGTCATGTATTCAGAACACAGATTTAAATATAATTTAATTCAGGACAGCTGAAAGTAACAAGACTGTGTTCCTGAGAGGTGTCTTTCCCTGTAATTGGTTAGAATCATTTTGCAAAGGGTGTTTCCTTGTTTTTATCAGTGAGGCATAGTCTAAATTTTGCAGCTTTCTTCCTTAATTTCAAATTCCACTTTAATATATGTTGTAGTGGGACATGGAGTTTGAAACCTAGCAAACCTCTT
>NW_008824864.1:1360502-1365061 GCF_000699105.1 Pygoscelis adeliae | reverse complement strand
TAAAATCTTTCACCTGCTTGCATTCTTAGATTAAATATGAAGTTAGGGACACAAATGAGATGTGGAAATGGCTGAGAAGCTAAGAAAGATGGGAGTACCAGTAGGAGCTGCGTCTGCTAAAAAAAACATGATTACAACCACCCTCATAAATGCAGGAGGTACTCTTTAGTTCTGCCAAGAAATAAAGGAAGTTATAAATGAGTTAAAGAAAGAATCGTAATTGGGAATACCCATTCAGTTGGAGAGGAATTGTGAAAGAAGCATTTTTAAAATTCATTCTTAGAACTGTACTTTTAGCATTTCTGATACAAATTGTGATGTCACACCGGTGTGCTGTTGATATGAACCATTAATCTCATGACAATGTTCACAGCATTTCCCTCCAAAAAAAAAAAAGAAATAAAAAAATTAAAATAACCTTACTGTTAACTGTTTCGATTTTAACTGAAAGCAACTTTTAAGGGTCGAAATTGGCAGACATTTGCTTTGGCTTTGTTCTTTCACTTTATACTGAAATGGCATCAGTGATTGCAGAGACAGTTAAATCTCTCAGAAAGAAGCTGATTTTTTTGAAAACCACAAAAGAGCCCTAACGTAGAGGAGAGGGGAAGTGATTCTAGCAGTGCCAACAATGAGGGAAACACTAATTTAGGCCAGTCATTGATGTTTTCACTACCAGATTGTCTCCACGTTTTCTAAATATGGTGAGAGTACACAGTGGTGATATGGCTGATGCCGGTATCATCTACAGCACTCTTCAATGCAAGAGCAACAAGAGGGGGGAATTTTCCATCCCCCCTATTTTCTGTCCCCCATGGCCAAAGAAACTAGCATAGGTGACATTCATAGGAGATAAGTTTGATTCTGACGTTGAGAAGCTCATTGACTTTCCTCCACAACTAGAACCAGACACAGCAGAGAATCTATTTGCAGTGATACAACTACGCTGCATGGCAATGATGTGGTGTGGTTTTGCCTGTTTCTCTCAAATCAAATTGTGGATTAATACAGACTGAAAACTATGCACTAAGGGTTAATGCTCAGTAGCCAGATGTGGTCAGCAATCCTAGAAATAGAACTAGCTGAAAATTTCTCATTGTGCTCATGTAAAACATTCTTTCTGTACAATTTATGTTCTCCATCAGATATTTATGATTTGGCAATATTTTTCTCATTTTCACCATTAAATCTTAAATGCTAACAGTAAACTTTTCACTCCATGTGATTTGCATCAAATGAGATATTTCCTTTATATTTTCTTAACTCAACACATTTTGTTTCCCCAAACTCAATAAAAAATTACACAGCAATTCTCTGTGTACAACATTATATTGTAGCAATTTTATTCAAAGACATGACTCTTCCTTCTGGGCTGAGCCCCCTGATGGATAACATTTCCAAGAACTGGTTTATTAAAGTACCTCAGATCAAACTGTTATGGTGAATCATGACTGTAGGCTTATATGGTGCACTACTGGAGATGTAGTTTGGAAGCCTGATGCAGCCATTCTTTTTCAGTGCCTCTAAACCATTTAAAAAATGCTTATTTTAACCATTAAAAGCTAGTTTCAATGTCTGTCTTTCTGAGAGAGGGATGAGGAGATGCCTTTTCCTTTAATTCCTTTTTCTGTCTGAGTTCTGTCTAACCATCATCAAGGCACAGTGCATTGTCGCAGGAGAAAAAAGAAGAGTATATGTACAGTATCAAGAGCAGAAAGAAGATGATGAGTGAGAAAATAGAGATGCCAAAGGTCCTCAAAGAGCTTAACCTTTCCTGAAGTCGAACAGAAGAGATTCAAACAAGAATTTGTCTTCTCACAAAAATAAGGAATGCTATTGAAAAAGAATGTGAGCAACAATAATTATGTCCTTTATGTCTTGAAGGCTTGGTCAGAGGTCCTAGATTTGCTTCATACCATGGCATTAAGAAAGGAAGAGCAAGGCAGTTACCAGACTGTGGTAAAGAAATTTTGAAAGGTATCAGCATCACATAAAGAAAAAAAAATGGGGACAAAACTTTTTTACACAACATATTTGAGTCTTTTTCAATCACACAAGCAATTTCAGGGGAGCACATGGACCCTATCTGCTTAGATGGTGATGGGGCACAAAGGCGTCAAACTGAGAGTAAAGAAAAAAAAATTACAAACTCCTGATGTACATTTAGGGAAAAAAAAAAGAAAGCTATGAAAAATTGCTAGGCTGCACAGCAGAAACAAAACAAATTGCACGTTTTGGAGGGAAAGCAAGGGAACGCCACAGCTGACTGGGTTACCAAACCACAAACCCATAGGACCATGCAGACACAGGAGAAAATTGAGGACTACAAGCAAAAATTGACAAAAGACAATCAGAGCCAACTTGTAAAAGAAGCATAAATGATTGCATTATGCATGGAAAAAAGTACCAGCTTATGCAGCTCCAGCTTTTGGAAAGAATTGTTTTGCAACTTAGAAGCAAAATTGTTCTGCAAAAGATGGCAAAACCGGGCTGAGGATATTTACCAAGAAACTCAGTATGTATGAATTCTGCATGGTTGAAGAAAAGAAGTATTGGTTGGAACTGTTGAATAGCTTTTTATATATATTAGCTGGAACATTACCTTGAATCCAAATTAAAACTTTCTGACTTATACATTTTGCTTTTGTGCCCAAGTTTAAGTGAAACTTGAAATGATGGGAAAGCTTCAAGGAATGTTATGGTGCTATGTGATAGTGTTTTATTCCAAGGTTGTCCCTAAATTTAAGTTAAGAGATACTGTACACACAAGTGGAAGATGTGAGACAGAGATGCAATAAGTTTACCTCAAAGGAGTGTAGGAAGATTGAAACACAGACAAAAAAAGCTTTTAAAAATGGAATTCACACCACCAATGATGGTGATTTCCCAGAACTTAGATCCATGGTCCAAGGTTGACACAGGTTGTTTATTTGTGTATTCTGGGGGAAAATATATATTTTGGGGGTCTGTATTACCAGTCTCATTAGTACAGAGAAGGTATATTATTTGCTCAAATGTCCTTCAATGGAAAGTTTAAAGCAAGAGTACCTGCTTATATAATCATAAGATTAAAACCAAAGGCATTGTGAATTCTCATAATTATAATGTAAAAAACCAAATAGAAAATCTACTCAGATAAGGAACAGGACATCTTCAGTCTTGTTCTATGTACAGTCAGTACACATACATATATGCACATATATATGTGTGTACATGTACACGTATATATGTATAATACATATATATGTATTATATAATTTATATGTTTATAATTTATATAATTTATATGTTTATATGTTTATATATAATACATATATATATATGTATATACATATATATATATGTATTATATATAAACATGTAATTTCCCATATCTAAAGCAGAAAAGTCAGTGAATCAGACACCATTGAGCATCTGAACAGACCTATGATGGAATTTAGTCTTCTGATTTCCCACTCAAAGATTTACAGGTGCTATATTTCCATTTCAACCTGTTGTAAGAACAAGGTCCAAATTACCCATAAATAAATTCTAATTAGCATAATATTAAAAGATTATGACACAGTTAATGGACTTTAACTGGAATCCAGACTGCAGTGTTAAATGTAGTGTAGGAAAGACCAAGGCACTGAATTTCCTGTGATGTAAGAGATAAAACTTCAAATGAATTTCTTTTGTGTTTCTGTGCATAGCTCTGTAGTTTTCAAGATAGTTGAACAACTAGATGACAAAAAGATACTAAAAAAATGGCTTTCCAAAATCATTCATCTTTAGTGTAATTTAGCCCTTGTTGAGACTAGGTTTTGATGTTGATAACTGGCAAAGATGGGCTGGTGCTGAACAAACTTGACACCTGGCCCTTTTCATACTAATCTTTCAGTCTTTCCAGATGGCAGAGTTTACTTCTGTTCCCATCTGTTCCTTTTCACTAAGAAAAAGGAAAGAAAAAATGAAATCGCTAAAACATTTCATGGCTTTTAGAAGGATCTTTGAGATTCTTTTCAAGTCCTTTATTCTGGACCACGTTCCTGTGGAAGGCTGGTGATGGCACCTACGATTGTTTGCCTCAGATCAAAGGTTAAATGCCTGGTTTTATTTTTCAGGTTTTGCCTGAGATAATTCATCTGGATGAAATTCACGGATGGAAAAATTGAAAGAGCTGGAGTCATCACATCAGCACATACTTGCAAAAAGAGTAAACAAAACAAGCAAGCAAGCAAGCAAGCAAACAAGAGTGGTATCAGACTTGTGATTAGATAACATTTGATGCCATCTAGCAGTAGACAGGTCAGAGCAGAATTTCAGATAAAATTTTGCTCGTTCAGATCTGGAAAACTGTTTCTACATTACGAAAACTTTTTGTGCAGAACAAATCACTCTCATTTCCCTGGTTATTTGCAGTAGTTTCTCTGTTGAGTTCTCAGGTCTTGACTCTGGTCTAAATTTTCACTGCCTCAAGATTAACTTATTCCCTGGGCATCCATTAGGCTTCTTCCATGTAAGTGGGGTCAGAATTAGGCCTCTGTTAAGCTAGTTATCTCCAGAGCTAGCAACTGACT
>NW_008824864.1:1354769-1360475 GCF_000699105.1 Pygoscelis adeliae | reverse complement strand
AAGCTGATGGAGGGGAAAAGACTGAAAAAACCAAAGTGAAATCCATCAATGGAAATCTGCCAGGTAACCAGGAAGTAATTTTTGATGCTACTTTGTAGGCTATGAGTTTCCATGTGTTACTAAAAAATATCAGTTAATCTGGAGCAAATTCAGAAAGCAATTAGAATAAACAAGTGTCTAGGGATATTTATGAATAAAAATTAAAATAATCAAATTTATGGACCTGGCTGAAGGAAGGCTGTGGTACCCATGTGTGCACACATTTGAATATCTTAAATAGCAAGAAGATGTCCGTACCTTTTTCTTGCCAATGATTTGGCACAGTTCCCTTAGAGGACCAAGAAGATTTCTGACTCCAGTCATCCTAAAAGAGCATGTTGTCCTGAGGGAACTGGAAAAAGGCTGTAGCTTAGTTCACGTGCCCCACCAAACAATCTGAATACCTGAGAGGAGCCTCAGCGTGTTTGCAGGGACATGGCAGAGGAAGCAGCTGTCTTCTGCATGGCACAGCCTGTGCTTGTGCTGCAGGCACTGCAGGGTGCTGGCTCATAAAGTGCTGTCTCTTCCGCTCCACCTGAGCTTCTTTACACATGAGGATGTCTTAACACCAATCTACAGAGTGTCTTTGGGCAATTTGCTTCTGGAGAGCTTTGCAATGCCATCCAAGCAGAAATAAGGTTAGTTATCCTGGTGCAGTTTTGCTAATTGATTGGAGGATCATGAGACTTTCCTTGAGCAAGGTGCTATATTGTGTAGGCATGCCAATTTGTATAAAGTTACTTTCTGGATCTCTGTCCAGGTGTCCTGGTTTCGGTTGGGATAGAGTTAATTTTCTTCCTAGTAGCTGGTACAGTGCTGTGTTTTGGATTTAGGATGAGAATAATGTTGATAACACACCGATGTTTTAGTTGTTGCTAAGCAGTGCTTACGCTAGCCGAGGACTTTTCAGCTTCCCATGCTCTACCAACTGAGAAGGCTGCAGGTACACGGGGGGCTGGGAGGGGGCACAACCAGGACAGCTGACCCAAACTGGCAAAAGGGATATTCCATACCATGTGACGTCATGCTCAGCATATAAACTGGGGGAAAGCTGGCCGGGGGGGGCTGCTGCTCAGGGACTGGCTGGGCATCGGTCGATGGGTGGTGAGCAATTGCATTGTGCATCACTTGCTTTGTATATTCTTCTTCTTATTATTACTATTATTATTATTAGGATTTTATTTTATTTCAATTATTAAACTGCTTTTATCTCAACCCACAAGTTTTCTCACTTTTACTCTTCCAATTCTCTCCCCCATCCCACCAGGGCAGGGAGAATGAGCGAGCATCTGTGTGGTGCTCAGTTGCCAACTGAGGTTAAACCACGACACCAGGTTACTGCCAGGCTATAGACATACCTCAATTATCTTTGGGAGATGCTGCTAAGCCTTTCTCTTGAAAAAAAGCCATTCTCCAAGAACACATTATTTGTTAAAATATTAAAATATTTCTGTTATTTTCACTTCTTCCTCAAAGAATGTCATAATAAAAATGACCACTAGAAGTTAACTAATGAAAAACTAAAATTGAAAACAAACCTGTACTCTAAAAACATCTCTTGCCAGCCATCCTACTGCCACCCAGGACTGTGTTGTTGCTAACAACTTTTACATGGAAAAGCACTCAATATTGTAGTAATGAGTGGCACTCAAGTTTGATAGGGGATGGTATGAAGATTTTAAGTGGAGTGATGGAAGCTCTGTCACTTGAGGAATTTAAAATTAGACATGACAGAATATGCTATCTGGCTGGCTGGGATCTTAGGACCACAGACCTTATTAGGAGGTATTAGACTGTACTAGGAGATGGATTTTGTTGGTTTTAATTCTCCAGTTCTGAGGAATTCCACTTGACCTCCGAAGCCGAGCAGCTTTCAGAGTCCCCTGTGAGGGGACAGTATCATGCCCTGGGTTGCACCAGGTCAACAGGCTTCACTGGCTTTGTCCTTGTAGCTGCAAGTACCAGTTTCCTGGTCTGTGGATGTCTGGTGTCTCTAGCAGCCAACAGATGGGTCAAAAAGGAGACAAGGTTTTGAGCAAGGGGAAAGCCTGCCAGGTTTTTAAACTTTGGTGTCCAGGGTGACTTAGTTGAGATTTAGTAGAACAAAGAGGGGAATGGGTTGTTTCTGAGGAACTGGCAAACTGCAGCAAAGAAATGGATTTGCTACAATTTTTCCAATCAAGTACACCAGTCATCTAGTATAGGCATATTCTCTTCCCCTCTCTGATTTCTATGATTCAACATACTAAAATGCTTTGGATGTGCATCCATGGTTTTAAAATAACAAACACCAAGACTAAAATGTAAAGTTTGGTTACAGTCTCACTAATTTTACTGGGATTGCCTGGGTGCAACTGAGGTCAGAATTTGGCCTGCAGTCAGGTGGATTTCCACATTTGCCTAGCTGGGGACACCCGCTTCTGTGTAAATCAGAAAGAAATGGATTGAGTTCAGTGGAGGTGCTCGTGTCAAGCCTGTCATCAGAGGCTGAGTCAGTAAAGGCACAATCTGAACCAGAGACACAGAGAATGATTAAGGTAAACAAATTAACTCACCAAAGAACAACTAAACCAATCAGATTTGCTTAATGGTGGTTCAAAGGACAGCAAACACTGAAAAGTCACCAGCTTTATTTTCAGAGGAATGAGGCAAATGAGAACAAACTATGAGAAAAAAGCAAAATGAAAAGGAAGATTTCCTAGTAAAGGAAGGACAGAAAAAATTAGAAAAATTGGAATATTTCACTGGACTTTAAAAACATATCTGTTTCCCCAAAATGCAAACTCTTCCAAGGGAGACCACTCCCTATCCTAACAGATGTGAAAAGCAGCTTTAGCTTCCCAGGGCAAGATTTAACTCCATGAAGTTTTTGTTTGGTTTTGTTTTGTTTTGTTAAAAACAAAGAAAAAAAAATACCAAGCTCATCTTGTAGTAGTATTTAGATTGTTTTGCTTTTCTCAGAGTCTGTAATTGCTACTCTTTCAACACAAAAGCTAAACACTGTTCTTGAGTCTTTCAATCTTGTAAAGGCAGTTTGAATACAGAAAATACAACCTGTCAGCAGAAAAATAAAGTCTCTGTCCAGGTTGCTTCATGAATAGCTTATGTATTAATAAATTGATTCAACCTTTTTTCTAAGTACATATAGAGCCCATCCAGGAATAATGACGTACTAAGGCAATACTTCTTAAAGGTGTTCTGATACAGTGAGATATTTGCCAACTCTCAGAGAGAGTTTCACTACGTAAAATTACCTGTTGCAAATCACGCTTGCTAACAGAAGCAGCCAGACTATACCAGCCACCCTATACCACCAGTATACAGTCTCTCCAGGGCTGACTTTCAGGTGGCACCTATACTAATAAATAAAGCAGGGCCAGGATATGGTGTCAAGCAGCGGCATGCAAAACCCCCTTCATGTGGGCTGCTTTATGTGTAGGTGCCGCAGAGAAGAACTGAAGGATGTTTTTCGCAGATGGTGGTACTCACCACACACCTGAGCAGAAAGGGTCACTCTTCTTTAACACACAGACTTGTGAAGTAGAAGTATTTATATTCTTATTTACAAGGCTGAGAATATTTAAGAGAGTTCTAGTTTGTAGGACTTTCAGATCCTCATAGTATTGGATTAACTGCTTCTACTACTATCGATGCTAAAACTTCCATTCACTTCTGAAAGAAGTGTCAACTCTGTTTGTAAAAATCCTGCTTTCTGGGCCTTAGGGCCATCAGGTTCAAAAATTTGATAGCTCTTATTGGTACTAATGCCAAGGAATTTTTAACTACAGCTGCTTTCAACTTCGTATATGTCTGAAGAAGCTGCTATGTAGTCCCTGTGAACAGGAGATGTTTTAATAACATGCATTCCTCATCACATGAAAATTTCTTTTCCTTATTTTTTTTTCAAAAAGAGTTATATTTTGTCCAAAGTCTTGAGGGATCTCTCTTCTTCCGGTCTAAGTCAGCTGTTTTCCTTGTGTTACAAAAGAAAC
Organism: Pygoscelis adeliae; assembly: GCF_000699105.1. Lineage (NCBI taxonomy): Eukaryota > Metazoa > Chordata > Aves > Sphenisciformes > Spheniscidae > Pygoscelis > Pygoscelis adeliae. The sequence continues at coordinate 1,356,444 of NW_008824864.1, read as the reverse complement.
CGGTGCTTAAGAGAGAACTGAAAGTAGAGGGCAAGTGGGTGGGGTCCATGGTGGTCAGGAAGGATGAGGTGGGAGCATTGTGAGGGAGCCGGTCCCGTGAACAGATACTGCTTGTGTGAATGGCAGAACTGAGGTGGAGAAAGAGTTACTCAGCATGCCGGTGTGATGACAAGATGCCTGACTCCCTGACAGGAAAGCGGGCAGAAGTTTGTAGAAAAATTCCAAGAGGGACAATGAGTTGGTCAATGCAAAAAAGAGCGATTATATGGCAGTCTTACATGGCCTAAAGGGGACATATAAGGACATGAAGAGGAAGGACAGTGCTAGGAAAAGGACAGTGCTAGGAAGGCCAGAAAAAGGAGGACAAAGAAGTAGGGTGCAGTGTTCTCTCAGAGCAGTCACATATTGACTCCTCGTCTTCCATTCACACACACGCATGCATGCATTATCCCCACACGTATGTACATTCAGCTTATACGTGTCTCCTACACACTCTGCAAAACAAACCTGGTCTGAAAACTGGATATAAGCCATAAAAAAGGATGCTGGTAAATGATGACTATCAAGGTTGGGGTAGTGTCTGGGGACCTACCACTCTTCTCAGTTGTATCATTGAGCAGTCTGAAAGCATTAAGGGGTACAGCTGCAGAAAAATAAAACAGTAGAGAAGGAATGGGCTGCAAACGGATGGAAAGGATAGAAAGGATAGAAAAAAAATTGTTATATAGAAGGACAGAGAGTGGTTAGAAAAATGGGCAGAAAATAAGAGGCTCAGAGTGGAAAAGCCCAAGATAATAAGCCTAGGGAAAATCAATTCAAAGCACCTATATTAAATGTCAGAGAGGAAGTTGGAAAGGCATAATATTGAAAATTAGCTAGCCATAATTTAAACAATAAATTAGTGCTGGATTTATTACACGACATTCTTTTATAGCAAAAGAGAGAAAGAGAAGAGAGAACTAGAGAGTGCAAAAAGTCAGTATAATTACAGAAGGCACATGCAAATGCAAGGTGGTATCAGACAAAGAGATGAAAGAGGTCTTCCTGGTTTTGGAACGTCAGCTTTACTCCTGGATGTTCTAGTGCCACAAAGATGTGGATGAAATGGAGGGACGTCGGAAAACTGAAAAAAGCATGATTAAAAAAAGTAAAGAAGAAAAGGCTGAAAGAAAAAAAAATTCATATGCACTCTGTAAATAAATTGGGATTAAACAAAGAACAACAGCTCGTGTCAAGTATTTGAGAAGTATATTTAATAAACAGCAAAAAGGAAGGAAAGTTGCTCAAGATGCTGGGGGATCTAAGTGAGAGAACATGCAAATATCAATAAACAGCAAAGAAAATCTATCCTATGGAGTTGTCTGCACCATCCATTTAGCAAGTCAGTTATGTAAAATAAGACTGTGCAAATTGTTTGAGAAATGATTGGAGGAAATAGTTTTGTACTTATCACAGGAGCTGAAAACAATGAACTGAATAAATATTTTCTAACTTTTGAATGTACAAATCCAGGAAAGACCCCCAGCACATGAAATGGCATGTCCCTCTTAATGACCATGTTTTTGGTACCTAATCCAGAGCAGAGTAAAGTTTCTCTTTTGCTAAAATGGTGTCACTGGACTTTATTTTTGCTGCTATCTTGCAGTTTGGTTTTGTGCATACCACTTATGTGCTA
>NW_008824864.1:1352135-1354723 GCF_000699105.1 Pygoscelis adeliae | reverse complement strand
CAGACGTTTCCACATTCTTCCAAAGCATTTCTTAGATATTTCTGCTGTAGCCGTTGCATCTAAGGAACATTTTTTTGACTCAGCGGATAATATATTATCTATTTCATTCCCCTAAGGCATCAATTTTACCATTATCATTGGTATTTCTGAAACCAAGCTCATCACAGATCTCAGCATCTGGTGGTACTATATGTTTACCTCAAATATAACATACTGGGAAAACCGGTTAAATGTCTCCATCGAATTTATGAGGTCTGTTTTTGACAGCTAAAAGCCATAACAGCTGATCTTGGTTTGGAGCAGAAACTGACTACTGTCCAAATACTGTCCAAATCCCATCTCTCAAGAGGACAAAAGCTGCTTGCGTCTTGAGAGTGTGCTTGTTCACCTCCTGGCTGAGGCAGAAGCCACAGGAGAGGATGCTATCTTAGAACTTGTCTAACAACAGTTATTCAGAAGCAGCTGTTGGGCTTAAATTTCACACTCACAACCTGAATTCACTTCTGAGTGTAGACGAGCCTTTAAACATTCACATAGAGTACAATGTACTTCGTCCTTCTGTAACTCCCCAGTCAATTGCCAGTTACCTCTGATGATATCAATTTAGACCTCTGGCAAATGTGGGTGAATTTTTGTTGGGCATAGCCTAGAAATATATATTTCTGAGTTAACTAGATTAACAGTTTCTCACATGCTAACTTAGCTAATGTAAGATAAAACATGTAAAATCTATAGCAGGGACAAGCCCAAAATAAAGGAATTTATTGCTGAAAGGTGTGAAAGAGCAACTGAGAAGAAACACATTTATTGCTGTGGTTCCATTGTGGGCAACACGCGCAGTTGAAGCACAGAAAATGTTGGAGGAGGGCTGCAAATCTTACCCTGTAGAATGCAATCCTCCAAGAATGTTTTCATCACCTCTGGTACAGGTTTGTAACAGATAACACAAACGGAGCTTGTCCTATGGAATTTGTGTATTTACATGGCTAGGCGGGCGATGACTCTAAAGTACAGGCAGAGTGGCAATGAGTTGTGTACACCAGTTTCCCGGCACTGCCTAATGGAAACGTGGAATTACCTGCTATCCTTTCCATGTGCATTGAAATGCAACCAACAGGTTACTTCTCTGAGCTCCAGATGGTTACCAATGAACTTTGTTTCAACATGTACAGACGCACAGCCTTCCCCAACACACCAGTGTCCTCATTCACACATATCTTCATCGCACATTTCCGCAGAGGGAAATTTCAAACACAAACTTAGAAGCCAAATTGGGAAAGACCCTTTTGTGTGTGTGTGAAGAGGTGGAGAGGAGAGAGAGGGAGAGAAAGATAAGAGAGGGGGGAGTATATAGTCTTGTTCTGATCTTTCCAAATGCTTGCTGCCTGGAAGGAAAGGGCCACCTGGCTTAGCTTGCTCACGCAGCAAGATGCTTGTACCATGTGAAGGAGAGAAGGAAACTCTTAACTGAACTGGGTGCTTGGTGTGTTTTTCTTTTAATTCCTCGGGAAGTATAATCTTCATGGACGCTTTCCATGGAGGAGTCCCCTTCCCCTATGGACTTAAGGCTCATGATACAATCAGGAACATAGCTCTGTATATTCCCTCTAGCGCTCATGTCACAACCTTGAAACTACTCCATATCCACCCTTACCACTTCTCTTTTCACACGCACATCCCATCTGTCCCCTCAGAAAGTGACTTATCCCCAGATCCCCCACCGACAGATGTACGAACAGGGATGGCTGTCTCCCACACAGAAACAGCTGCCTGTCATACCTACCCACATGCTGTTTCTTTCCACTGTCTGCTCCTAGTCACCACGAGGAGAGACACACATGGCCCCGCACCAGCAATCATCTGCAGGGATGCCCAGATGTTCCAGCCCTTGCAAACACATTTCTCTGGCTGTGTCATGGCTACAAAGGAGTCCAGGCGGGCATAGATACCCCATGTTCTTTGCACTCGAACACAGCTCGGTTGCTCATGCTTTGATCCCCTTCCTGCAACAATCCAGCACTAATTGTACCCATCAATCCCTTTCTCTTTTCCCGGCCAGCTGGCAGGTTGATGTCACCGTTTGCTTTTTATTTTCTCAGCGACTAGGCAGGGAGGAAGTGGAGTGGTCAGAGGCCAGGGCATTACCCTGGGCCACGACGGTGGCAGTGGGCTGAGCAGGCTGCGGTCTGTGTTTTCAGCCCAGCTGAATCCCAGTGGCTGGGACCGCTGGCCGCAGTCATGCATCTCCCCCTCATGGACAACCGCTTCACTGCCCCCACTGCCCACAACCTGCTGTGGCGGGAAGCTCACCGCCACCAGAGGAGAAAGGGGCTTTCCGCTGACTACAACCAACTCCAAGAACTGCCAGGAAAAATTATCCAGCTAGAGAGCTTGAACTGGACTCCGCAGTGGGAAACCAGTGCATAAAGTAGGACAAAGGGTTCCCAACACAGCCCATGGATGCACAAGCACTAACTGCCTATTAGCTAAGTACTTTACAGGCTATCTATTTTTTTGGCAGGAATTGATCCCTGGAATAAACCAGAAAGGGATCCACGAACTTTCATGTGACTGATGCTACGTAAGGT
>NW_008824864.1:1347936-1352092 GCF_000699105.1 Pygoscelis adeliae | reverse complement strand
GGCTTCAAGCCTCGCGGTTCAGTGTGATCGAACTGTCTTCTCCCAGTGCAAGTCTCGCAGGATTACTCACAATCTTCTGATCAGCTATGGATGGAAATGACCACTTTTCTACCCAGTGTAGGGCAGTGCTTAAGAAGACACTGAAGCCCTAGGCAAGCCGGACAATTTGAAGATGTTTGTAGAACAGATTAGAAGAATAGACATTGTCAATATATGTGATTGTTTTGAAGGGAAAGTCATTCTTAGTGTTTCTCTCTCACACCCAAGATGTATCCTATGTTTTCAAGCTTCAACCAGCTGCACATTACTCCAGTACTGCTTCAAGCCATGGAGAAAGCTAGTACTTTCTTGTTTTCTTTGACTGACATCTGTACTCACTATGTGTACTTCAACCCAATGGCTGTTCATCCAACAGCCCTGTTAACTACCTAGTAGCCCTGTTAACTGGTCCTAGAGAAATCTCTCCACCATTTTGTGCCAGCAGTAGTATACTAAAGTTTTAAGGCATGAAAATAAGGTGCATTGATATGCCTCCAAATGAAGCTGGCGTAAATATTTTAGTTAGACATCCTGGGATTTTCTCAAGATTATTCACTAGTTCTTTAGAAAAAGCCTGCAAAATCTCTAAAGGAGAGTCTGCCTGCTGTGCACGCCATGCAGAAGGCAAGCACATCTAGCACACGTTCAGTGCTATTGCTACCCACGCACCAAACCATTTTCTCAGTTAGTCATCTCTCCCTACCCTCCTTCTCAATGCAAACATTCCTTCTTAGCACTCGCAAAACTCACTTCTGTTGTGTGTCTTACATAACTTATTTCAACACGGAGCGTTGTGCCACAAATGCAGTGGACACGTGATTCTCCAGTCAGCCTCCGATAGTCATCTTACACATCAGCACAGCTTCCTGGGTATGTATTTGTAACTTCCACACAGACATACATCCCTTACAGCAACTCAGTACTCTTACATCCTTCTCACTGATTTCAGCTTCTTCCTGCAGACTGGCTGGGTTGTTCTCATCACATGCCTCCCTCTACAACTCTGACAGACATGGAAGCACAACACTCACTGAACACATCTGTCCCTGACCTGCACACAAACCCAGCATCTCATATATCCATGCACATATCATCACTGACTGTATGCATTTACCTGTGCCTCCTACTTGCTCTCCCCTTGCACTTAACTCCCAACCTGCTCTCATCCTCCTATGCATGCATGTACGGCCCCTTGCACACTTAGACAGCCTTCCTTAAACTAAGAGGCAGATAACTACAGATGGCTTAAGCCTTCATAAACTTTTTCCCACTCCTCATCACTCTTCCCTCCCCCATAAGTTGCCTTCTTTCTCACAGGCCCCATGCTCAAGTCTGTAATCCTTACCTGTAATTCCCTCATTTACTTTGAGCATGCTGTGTGCACAAATCTCTCTTATCAGACAACTTTTCACTCCTTTTGCCTTCTCTTCCACAGCCCTTACAACCAGGCACAAACTGGCAGGTACTTTCCTTGCTAACACACCATCATAAGTCAACCTACACTAAGCTTTTCACCCATCATAACATGAACTGTCATTCCCATTCACTTCCACATCGTGCCCTACAGCTCCTAACTCCACTCACCTCCCCACACACTTCACACTTTACTTTTGACGTTAGTACAGCCATGTGGCTTATACAGCCCTCCAGGTAGTTATCCCTCCCATTCCTTCTCCTCCCACCCCTTTATATCTTTAGTCATTTCTCTGCTAGCACATTTGTTCCATTCCCTCTTGCTGCTTCAGTTAGCCAGTACCTACCACAGAGATAGAAGCACATTTGTTATGTCTCTCTTAACAGAAAATTGCTCACATACATGTCAGTATGTGTTCTCCTCCTCCCCGCCCCTCCCATTATTCCTTACTTTCCATTCTTTTTCTCAACTGCTTCCCCTGTAACATATTGCCTGTTCTTCCCCTATGTTACCCCAACTGCCCATTAAGGAGGCATCCTCTGATTCTGCTGGCCAAGTCACTCCTGCACCTTTGCACTACTTTCTCTGCCTACACAGCAATACAAAACCAAATTTCCTCCCACCCTGTAATCTCTTTCCCCATACCTCCTTTAAGCCACCTTTTTCCCAGGCATCTTTACAGAAAACCCAGCTTTTAATTTCATCCTCATGCCTCCTACATTCTTCATTTTCCCCCATTCTCATGTTTCTCAAGACCTGCCACATCTTTATAGTGCTGTCACAGTTCACCCTGTCCCCATGATTTCCATTATCTTGCATTTCCTCACAGCACCTTCACACGGCTTTTTCCCCAGTCTGTCTCTCTCTTGCAACCAGGCAGCACATGTCTATAGCACTACTCCAGCAGGCTTCCAACCTCCTCTGAAATTTCTCTAAGCAACTACCCCCTCACATACCTTTATGGGTCCCTATACCCTTTTCCCATCACCACACCCTGTCTCCATCCAGCTCATTTTTTCCTCTGCATTCCTCTCCTCAGCATGTGTTTCCATCACCACGCAAGCCTTCTCTTTCATACTCTAACACCTTCCTCACAAATACATCCTCATATCTATTTCTTGACAGAATCAGAGATGTCTCCTTTAGACGCCCCCCACAAGCATCATGTAGCTGATTATTTTCCATACCTTTCTCCAAATAGACAATAGTTCACATTTTTCTTCCTCCTCCAAACATCCTTTGTGCCCTGTGCTTTCACCTTTCTCCTCCACTCCCACTCCATACCCTACCTTCCCCTTGCAGGGGGAATACAAGGGGATACAAGGACCCTAGCATCCTTGTATGTCCCTTTCATATCCTCACCCAGCCTCCAGTCTGCGCCTCTTCCCATCCCTCTCAAGTGTTACTTCTCCTTCTGAGCTCCTAAACTTTTTTCCACCCACAAAGATGCTTTTTTTCCAGTTGACCTGCAACAGTTCCCCTTTTAAGCTGACAACCCTTGCATGGTTCACCTGCCCTTATTACCCCAACACACAACACAATACATAGCAGTTTATTTTTGGTATATAACATTTTCCTTCCAAACTCCTCCTATCTATCTTTCTATGTACCATTTAGTTCTTCTTTCCCTGGGGAAAAAAAAAAATAATCCTAAACCTACATGTATTGCATACCTCAACATATAGCACCCTTCTACACAAAGCACTTCCCTCCTGGCTCTGCTGGTACATCCTCTTCTCCCCATATTCTGGGTCCATCACCTGCAATCACGTCTAGTTTTCCTCCCCCCGCCAAGCTCACACACAGCGCTCCTGGTACTGACATGTGTATCTAAGACCAGCCTTTTTACTACAAGCAGCTGGAACCATGCCGAAGTCTCTTCCATTCTCTACTGCTTTTGTCTGCCTTGCCACAAAATGAGTTTTTCTTTTTTTTATTAGTAAGTTTTCCTTTTTCTTACATCTTATTTATAGGTGTTTCTTGCACCACTCCTCCACTTACAGGCTGGCACAGATCACGTATTTCTGTGCCTAAGAATGTCTCTCTTATTTGCCTGGGTATTTTCCTGAAGGCACAATGTAAAGGCAAACTTTACATACCATTTGCACTCCTCATGCAACAAATCACATGAGCCTAAGAGCAAAGAGTGCTTTCTGAAAGGTTGTAGCTCATAACAATTGACTGGACCATATAGCACACATCCCTGTCTATTTAAAAAGGGGGGGGAAGCAACCCCCCTCACACACACACACTCATCTCTAAATAACTGGTTTTGCAATATAGGAACCAGAGAATGTGCGCATAGCAGCCTTATTCAATCCAAAATATCCATCTCTCCAGATACTGCATATTTATAGTTCAAGAGATAGGACCAACACAGAGCTTTCCCGTTTATTTTAATGAAGGATTAAGAACTGATCAGAAAACTATCTAAACCATTCAAGGACTTTTTCCCCTCTTGGCTAATAGCAGTTTGGTGTCTCCATAAGGACTCGCCAGTAACTGACGCTTTAAGCTGCATTTCAGCTGTTTAGACGGGAAACAGCTTTCTATTTTGCTCTCTATATGTGCGTCTGTGTTGATTAGTTGTGTGCTGCATTCCTAGAAGGCACTTACCAAACGCTGGAAATTGCAGCGTAAGAATAGTTTTCCTGCCATCCTAGCACAAAGTGAGTGTATCTTTTTCACCTAGACACAGATGTG
>NW_008824864.1:1347057-1347907 GCF_000699105.1 Pygoscelis adeliae | reverse complement strand
TAGGGAATCCTTTGATCTCCAGTTCCTCCCAGAGAATTTAGTGTTTGGGTTTGAGGAGAATGGGGATTGATTCAAAGGTCATGAATAGGGTTTCCAGTGTCTGGCACACACACAAAAAAGAAAGCTCCAGTGAAGTTAGTTACCTGAGACAGACGAGGTCTAGAAATTGGGAATTTTGACTTTACTTGTCATGGGCTCTAACTTTCCCTGAGGGCAAGCATGCTACGTATGCTGAGGCTGGTTCTTGCAATCCACGCTCAAGATTTGCAACCCCTTTTGTTATATCTGAAGTTGCTGGTTTCCCTCTTAAAATAAAACCAAGAGTATCCTTTACTTTTGCCTCTTAAATCAGATTCCTTTAGCACCTCATATTTCTCCTCTGCTGTTTTCTTGCCAGGGACCTGAACAACAGCATGCAGAGCAGGAGGAGAGAGGAACCTCAGGACTGAAGCAAGCTATAGGGCAAGTAGGAGTGGGGGAAGGAGGAGGCACAACGGGAAAGGCAACAACATTTGGGACAGATCTACTGCTTACAAGACCCCCCCCTCCTCCCCATTATACTTCTTTAAAGGACCCCTCTCCCCCCCCTCTCCTCCCCGCCCTCTTAGGACCCTATTAGAAAACGTCAAATTTCTCTTACCGTGGTAGGAGTAACCATGGCATCCGTGTGAATGTTTCCAGAAAAGTCGACATGAAGAGAAAGGTGGATGTAAATATGTTCATTCAAAGTCCCAAAGTTGGTCTGCTTGGGTTGTGCAGAGTTGCTCTATGGGAGAGGAGCCTTAAACTCTGAGTCCCGTGAACATAATCTGCTCGATTATAACAAACCAGCTCAGCCAGATGGCTCTGT
>NW_008824864.1:1327017-1346989 GCF_000699105.1 Pygoscelis adeliae | reverse complement strand
CCTACCTACCATTTATAATCAACTTGCCTGGTTGGGGAATTTTAGAGAATGAGGCATTTTTTTGAAAATGACAAAACCGTCATAAAGGTCATTTTTCCCCCTGTGTGCTCTAAAAAAACCATCATGTGCCTATTTCATTTTTTTTAATCCAATTGACGGTTTTATTCCTCTTCCTGGCAAAATCTTTTCATATTATTAAGAACAGTATTAGCACCAGGGAACATTTTAGAGAATTCTTTTGTTAAATCATAACCATCTCTTCCGGACTGCGATTCTCAGAAGACAAGTATTTTATCGCAGGAATGTCTCTGTGTATGCACTCTAATGGTCCATCTACTCCCCCCCACCCTTTCGCCCATACTCTCTGTCTCCCACACGCACGCTCACACACATGCACACACACACCCTTTGGTCAAACTGCCAGCATGTGTTGTTATTCTTACCCATATTCAGAAGTCATTATAGGACATGTAAAACAGGTGAAATAGAGAGACAGAACTAGAATGCCACAAGCCACTGCTCTCTCCCTCTGGCTCCTCTTTTTTATTTTATATTTTTTATTACTTCCAAATCTTACAGAAATTTATTTCTTTGGTCAGCATTTCTGTCAACCAAGTCACCTCCCATGACACAAAAATAAGTATTGGGAGAAATATCCACTGTTAAGAACAGACCTTAGGATGGATTTGTGTCCAGATATTTGTGTCCAGATTCTGTTTTGATTCACAGATTAGTCCATTAAGTAAAGGATGGAGAGTGCCAAAAACATGGAAAGTTCATCAGCAACCAGCAGTGACTGGTTTCCAAACTTTTTATTTAGAGTGATTGCTCACAGAGATGGCTGATAAATTTAGCTGCATGCCTCTAAGTCTCCCTCTAAATTTACATGCTTAAGTCATCTTTCTTTTCTATTTGATTCAAGCATAATTGAGCAAGTCATAACCGTAAGAACGTGGTCATATAAGACATGATACAACACTTCAAATCTTAAGAGTCACCGGATTGTTTCGTTAAAGAATACTTCCTTTACTAGCTCATGAAGTTTTTTCTTTTGTTATTTAATCAAGGAATTTTTCCTCTTTCCCCTCCCTGTGCAAGGATGATTAGCCCTCTCATGCTGTCAAAGCATTGTACAATCTTCTTTAAGACATTTTAATCTACCTAGATAGTTGTCACAGTTTTATTGAAATATTTTCCACTGTGGATTCAAACACGGTTGGTGGTGTTTGTTGTGGTTGTCCTTTATCTGATTTTTTTCAACCATAAAATAATCCTATTTAGGGAACTCTGATCTCTACAAATTGTATCTGTCTCATAAATTCTGCCTGAGTCGCTTACTCCCTCTAACTGCCCAGATGCAGAAAGAAAGAGTCATCTTCCACTGTTGCCTCCTAAGAATTTTCTACTAAAACTTGCTGCTTTGCCAATCAAAAAACCACTCAAACCTTGAATAACTCTAGAGCCTTTTTGTCTTCCCCATTTGGCTGAATGCAGTTTCCATCCTTTTTAGAGCTCTTTCAGCTAAGAGGAGGGAATCAGAATTAAATCCTCTCCACCCCAGCCCCAGCACTGTAGTCAGACCTGAGAAATGCCTAAAATATGACTCAGCTTTTAATGTCCTGAAGTAGACAAACAGTGCTAGGAACAGAAAATTTTCCTGTGGCTGGCGAATGCTCCCCCAGAGGTAGGCAAAGGGTTAAGCAACTGAAGGCAGCCCTAGCCCGGGAACCTCACATTTGCAGCTAGCCCAGCAAAAAAAGGAAAATAAGTAGGCTACAAGTAAATGTCCTAGGCAGAGGGGCTGCCTACCTCTGATGGGAGGCACACCTATCAGAGCCAGGCAGTTTGCACAAGTTGAGGGGTTTTGCCCTGTACTTGTGTCTGGGTCTGTGGGCAATCAGATGCCTTGTAATTTGAGATGTGACACCTTAATCTTGCCAAATATGTGTGCGCTGTAAAAAGCATTGTAGTCAGGGTGTTTTCGCACCTATAGAGAAAGGAGACACGTTTGGTCCTTGCAGTTTTCCAACCTTTCCTCTAAAAACATTTCTGTTGTTCTGAAGCTGTTTTTTTCTAGATATTTTTACATCTTCATCTGTTATTTTGGGTATGTGGGGTTTTTTTTTAATGCTAACCCTTAGCACAAGTGGATTTTTTTTACACTTAAAACATGCTTCTGAATTTTTGATGAGAAACAATAAAGCTCCCAAATGGTCACCTTATTTTACATGTAGTCCTTGGATCTGAGGTTCTGACATGGCAAAAAAAATTTGTTACTTTGAACAAGTCTCTGCTCTGTCTTGAAGATCTGAAATATTGCTCAAAGAGTGCTGTAGAAAGTTATCTTTAAATTCTGAAATTACTAGACATTGATTTGATTAATTAGGCACTTGATCAGACTTCAAAATATGTAACATTTTATATACTTTGAAGACGTGTATTTTTCTCTACATACTAACAGATGCCACTATAATTGCGTTTGATGTTAAAAAATTGAATATTTATAGAGAAGATATGCATGTGAATATGTAAATGGATGAAAATTTTATTGGGTTTAATGTATGCCTTGGGTCATTATAAAAGCAGGGAGTTGGTTTTCCCCATTAACCGTTAGCTTTTGCAACAGCACCACTTTGTGGTTGAAGTCCCGAATAGATACTGAAAGGGGGAATGTCTGTAGGGACACCACATGTGCTTCAGAAAGTTTGCGCTATTCCCATGATGGTTTTGATACACAATAACAAACACACTTACCTGCGATGGAAATATGTTCCAGCCATATGGTCCTCCATTTATGAAATGGTAGTTTCGAAGTAAAGACAAAGAAGAAGAAGCGGAAGCAGAAGGTTAACTCTGAACATTTTGTCTAACTAAGAACTTCAATTCAGGAGGCTGTTCGCCTTTCAAATGTCAAAATCACTTTTTTCCAAGTTTCCAGAATTTAATAAAGGGTCTGACAACATCTCTAGAAAAGATTTTTCCTTGACATGTATTGTAAATATTTTGTTAAAAGTAAAAATGAACCCAAACATGGTTTTCTTTAATTGGTAGAAATGGTGGTGGGAAAGAATAGGTTATTTTAGAAATTATTGATTTAAACATTATTTAAATATTATTTCAAGAATACTAATGGTACCATTTCAGAGCTGAAAGAATTGCTGAAACCTCATTGACATTGGCCTTCCATACACTTGCATTAGTACTGGACTTGAGCCATCATGTATGCTCAGATTTGAGTTTTCCTTACATTCTTGCACCCAGGCTAGAGAACTGAGGAGTATTAAAGAGAAATTCCAAGCAAGATTCACAAACAAGGTCAAATTTGGTTCTGATACACATTTCTTGGAAAGTTGTCTTTTGCAGTTTTTCCTCTTTCATTAAAAAATAACCTGATAAATTCTCAAAATAATTACAACAGCTCATAACAATTAACATGGTAGATCAAAGATGACACAGTGAAAAACATGTACCCAGAGCCGTAGACATGCCAAGAGTAGGATGGAAAAAATGCAGGGCAATAACCATGAATTCAGGTCACACCCTGAAAGCCATTGCTCTTCAGAGCTATGCCTAAAAGCAATACACTTTACAGAGTTAGCTTTTTTGTAGTTCACCTGTAAACCTATTTTCTTGACGGAGAATTAGCGAAGTGAGATGAAATGCGATTATAAATGTAGTATTAATTAAAATAATAAGTAACAGACTATTTTGTACCTACTAAGTACAACTACTAGCACTTTCTCATGTAAAATATTTTACACACACACAACATCATAGCAGTATTCAGCCAAAGATTTTAAGTGTTTTACAAATACTTTTCATTTCTAAGTTTCCCTGTTTAATGAAATGTAGGGATCTGTACTCCTGTATCAAAATAGAGCTATATATTAAGTAATATGCAGACGGGGACTTCCACTTGCTAATATATAGCTATGGTTTGGCAATAGGGTTATGGATCATTACAAATCTTCTCTACTATACTGATGTGTTACATCACTTATGAGTTTAGCACATATTTTGGGCTTGTGTAATATTTGTCTTTTTCTGATGGTATCTAATTTTCCCGGAGACAGTCTTTATTGCAGGAATAATTAAGAATTCTTGCAGCAGAACAAGGTTAGTTGATGATAGGCACCATTTCTGGAAACAAAAAAAAACCTTCTTTGTAACAATAGGCATACTTTTAGCCTCTACTCATTTGTTATGATTTCCAAATTAGTTGAACAGAACTCGCACGACTATCTGCAGAAAAGTAATTTCTTTTACTTACACAAATGCTAAGAAAAAAAGTCAAATTAAAGCTACATGAAGAAGTTTGGTTCCAGTACGTATGCTGGAACTGGGAAGAGGTACCTTCAGTTTTTAATGATCCTAGATGAGGAAGATATTTGGAAGCACAGCACCATTCTTTTGCAAGGAAGATAAATTCCACACTGGGACATATAAAGAGGTGCCTAGCCTGCAAGATACATAAAGTACTCTGGTAAGACATCAGCTGGGATGTAGGATCCAGTTCTGACCAAGTTCAAGTCAGAGAAGACCTGGAAAATAACAGAAGCAATGATTAAATGTGTAATATAGTTTAAAACATATGATGAAAAATTGGAATTGCTTACCAAAGAAGAGAACTTGCAAGGTGTTACGATTGAATACTTCAAGCTCATAAAAAGCTTCTGCATAGAAGATACCAGCCCACAACCTGAATGACTGGGACAAGAATCGGTAAGTTGCAGCAAGACAGGTTCCAGTTAGACATGAGGAAAAACTGGAGAGCCCAAGGTCCAGAATTGGTTGCCTGGGGCTGCTGTGATATCTGCCTCGTTGAAGGTCCACACCAACAGGGTAAAGACATCTGTCAGGACCCGCAAGGCTGTAATTGATCCTGCACTGAGGCAAGGGAAGGTCTAGGTAGTCTCTCTCAGCTCATCTTTCCCATGACTGTATGACTTACATCATCTTTGAAAACAAATATTTTCGGGAACATCATGTACTTAGTGCTCTGACCTAGCTTTTGAAGAAAACTCCCCAGTGAAATCCTTCAGGAAGTTTCTTTTAGATATCCGTGTGCCTTGGTTTGGCACACTAAGGGACTTTATCACTAGGGGAATTGACTGCTACACACAGCAGAGCTGCTTACTAAAACACCAGTACACACTAAAATTTCCCCAACAGGGAGGTAAACCTCAGTACTGTTTTTCTCTCCTGCACTGATGCTTCTGTATCTTTGAGGTCCAGTGGAACTACAGTATCTGAAGCAAGTTGAAAGAGAATGAAGGAAAGTGAGAAGACAATTTTTTTTTTTCAAAATAAAAAATAAAAATAAAAATATCTACCACTAAGTCAAGCAGTTCCAAAGTGAAGGGCCTCAGAGCATTGGTGGTTTGCCAACATGGCATCACCTCTGTCTGTTAAATCCAAGCACATAACCCATCACTGAAATGAAAGGCACAGTTGCACACAATATATCTGATAATACTCCAGCCACAAGGAAATGTGTCTTGACTTTTGTGTTTACATTCCTAAACTTAGTGTCAAACATAGGTGTTCTTCTCATTTGTCAGTTTCCCCTACTGGAAGAAATAGAAAATAAGGCAAAACAAAGAAAGGAAGGTAAAATAGTAAAACACTCCATGAAAAGAAATGCTCCCCAACCTTGCTCACTCGCTTGCAAGCAGCAACAAAAGTTAGTGTAATGATGGAAATACATTTGGGCAATGACATTTTTCATAAACTAATTTAGTTAAGGTTCTTCTTTTTGTTCTGAGATTACATTTGCTAGAACAGAAAAAGTCTTGATTCAAAGTACAGCTGACAAGGTGTGTTTAATAGCAGAAGTTGGCTTTTGAAGTCAGTGGGACGTTTCTCATCACTAGCTTGTATACCCTGTATTTAGTATTTGTGTGTTCTGACCTTACAAGACACTTTTTTTGAATTAAATCAATTTTTATTCAGACTTTTTATCTGATGTATTCTGATGTCCATTTGGCTGAGCTTCTACATTTTAATTCTCTAAAAGCTTAGTGTGAAATCACATCTGCTGGAGGAGGGGCAGGGCAGCAAACATGGCATGGATCGACTTTCAGGCAGCCTAAAACTTAAAGTCCTGTTTGAGCTAATGCAGATGTACAGGCAGGGGGTTTTAAACAATCCTGGGCTGAACTATGCTTTCTGTCAATCCTGGCCTATCTTTTTAAAAAAATAGATATTTCCCAAACTAGGCAGTACACTCATCTAGCTGCCTAAATACTCTTTCAGGGTCTATAGACAAAACATTTAATGCACCCGTCTATAGTATTAACTTTAAGCTCACTGTGGTTGTCTGCACTAGTGAACTGTTAGGAAGTTCCCAGCTTGAACTGGGACAGTTTCAAATGATGGTCTCCCCAGCAGCTGCCAGGCAGGTCTGGCAGCTGGGCAGTTCCAGGCCCATCCCCAGCAGGCAGTCTGTGTGCCCCTGCCCTCTTGTAGGCAGGTTGTTAGCATGGACGTAGGTTGCTCCATGCCCGTTGGCCTTGGTGCCCAGGAACACTTAGTTCATTAGTGTTAGATGTAAGCAGCGATTTCAACAGGGTCTTCCATGCACTGTAGGAGCGGGACCCCAATGTGAATTTGTTAGGGTGCACTATTGGAAGAGTGCCAACTGAGCAAGTGGCATGGGCTTAAGTGGAAACACACAAGTCCAGAGCCTGCTCTCAAACTCAGATTGGCTCTCTGTATGGAAAGCAAGCTTGCAAAGGCAGCTTCTAGCACAGCCACAGATTGCCCCCTGGACCATGTGGGGCTCCAAGGACCAGCGTCTGGAGGCATCATGCAGTGCTGAGTTCAGGCAAGGTATATGCTGGTGGTCTGCATGCAGCGTGAGACACCCATGAAGACAGCTGATCAAAGATGCCCTACACTTACAGTCAAGACCACTCCTTAGGAACTGTGTGAACAGGCAGCAGGGTTTTTTGCATGCTCAGAGCCTTTTTTGATCTCAGTTCAAAGAAGCAGAATACCTTTTTTTCATTGCCATGTGTCTCATTTTTAATCAAGTAAATGGACAAATGTTTTTCACCCAGAATCCATCCTTCCCCACTTTTATTTGGAAGGAGAGGAAGGAAAATTTCAGTCTGTAAGGGATCAGGGGGAAGAAGGAAAGAAGCAAAGGCATAGAGGATTTTAAAATTATCATTTCTTCTCAGTCTGAACACTTTATGGCATGGCATTGCTAGGCTTTTGACCCCAGCTCTCATCATAGGCGGGGGGGTGGGGGGAAAGACACTGAATGGAAAAATCCAGCATGTTCTTTTGATTGAATAGTACTACTGACAGTTGGGGCTGATTGTGCTTCAGGCTGTCCATGACAGAAGTTATGCTTAAGTTAAGAAGTTCTTAGTTTATAACTAACTCTCCTCTCTGCCCTCTAAGGCAGCTCATGCCAAATATTGTTCTGTTACATCGTCATGGCAAATCTCTCTTCCCAAATATCGATGTTTAACCCACGCCTGTGATTGTATAAAGGATTCCTACTCACATGTTTTGTTGCCTGTCATGTGTCTTATTCCAGTTCTGCAGTTGAGCCATTTCTTTATCAAGCACCACGAGGACCAGAATAGCAACTGAGGTTAATGCCCTGTAAGGAAGGAAAATTAAGAAACCACGTGTCGAGCAGAGGACAACAGAGAGTGTTTATTGCAGCAAGATGGGCATGGTCACACAATTGTCCATGACTGGCAAAGCCTAATGCATGAGTCACGCAAGCTTGGTCACACAAGTAACAATAGGAAACTTTATGGGGCTTTACAACTGTTACGAGGTTATGGCATGTATATTCTCTCTAATGCTGTGTTTGATTTTCATCTTTGCATTAACGTTTAATTCAATGCTTTTTCTCCTTGCTGAGAAGTTCCTTCTGAAGGTAATTCCCCATTATGGATGGCTTCTCTCCGTAGCCAGCTGTGTTTGTTAAAGACAGGCTCTATCCCAGCAGACTTTGCTTTTAATATAAAGCAAGACATCATTATGTTGTATAATGGCTTGAAATGTGAGTAAGTATTTGCAATCTAAAGGTATTAAGGACAGTTTTCATGACACTATTTATAGTCTAAGTATGCATCTTGGCTTTCCCTTAATTATCATGGTCTCTGCCTAAACATTATGAAGTGAATAAGATGAAACTTTTATCCTGAGATCAAATAAAACTTTTTTGCATGGCTAGTTCTACTGAAATTAGAGATTATTCTTGCAGCAAGGCACTAGTCAGTGCTGCAGTCAGAATGCAGCTGATAAAGATAAATATTTTCACTGCCATCAATGCCAAACAAAACAAAACTCCAGGAATCCCTGATTTCTTTATGGAAACATGTCTATACTGGGCTAGGCCGAGTATGTTAAACAAATAATCACACATGTAAATTTGTCGATACTAAACTCCATATCATCAGTGATTAGCTCGCTTTCTCCATCATGTCTTGATACCTTCCCTGTATCTTCCCTTAACTTTTTGCAACCTTCCCCCTTCTTCCATACAAGACTTCTATCTTTTGAAATATCTCAGGAAAGGAATGGATGTTGTACTGTATCTAAAAAGGTAACAGATCTGGGTTCTGACTAAGCACGTGAATAAATTTCAGAAAATCCTCCTAAAAATGCCCGGCTAGAACCAAAATATTTCCTAGCATGCAACGCAGCTCTAAGTCTTACCCCACCCCCCAGGCTTTAGTCCTGTGATGTGATACCTATAGCAAGTTGTAATTGTTTCACTTGGAAAAAATAACCATGCAACATGCCTTACTCCATACTGAGAGAAATGCCACATGTCATTTCTGTTGCAGTCCTGTCTCAAGTTCTTTAAGGCAATTTCCATGCTTCAGTGTGTTTTTCCCAGGGATGATATTCTGAATCAGCTTAATAAAATGAAGAACATTCAAAACTTCTATGGAATTATCCTTGGGTTACTTATTAAAAGGCAGTAGCCATGTCCCTACTCACACATACACGGCTTCTGCTGTTGAAACACCCCCTACTGTTGTGGAGCGTGGTTAGCAATTAATGCTTGTGTCACAGTGCCGTGTATGGCTGTGTGGGATGCATAGATTGATGGGGGGCAGGAAAAGAGGGGATAGTCATGCTGTCCCTGTGAAAGGAAGATATAAAAACCATTCAAAGATTGGGGTTTGCATTTAAGTGTGAATTTATTAAGAAGTTGTACTACTGCATGCCAACAGAGAGGTCCTCACTGCCCAGATGCCTGGTGAGGTTGTACGATACGGTGTATGTATGGTGCACTCCATGCTTGTGCATTTCAGCTTGCATGAAATTGGTGCCTTGGGCTAAAATCTCCTGGTTGTTTTTCAGTTCATGGCTCTTTTTCATCTCCCAACAGAGATGAGCTGGGTATGCCAATACTGTGTGATCTACAATGACTTCTTTCTAAAGTGCTGGTCTGTCATTGCAACTGCTGATCAGTGTGCAGGCTACTATCACTGACCCCTGTTTATAGACAATTTCACCTCCTTGTGCTCTGCACACGTGGGATTGTGTGTATAACACATGTTCTGTGGTCCCAACCAAGTGCTTAACACATCACCTACCCTTTCATAAGACCAATTCTGGGTTTTGTGTGACAAAAATGAAGTACATTGATAGTGTGTAGGAAGTGGGAGGCAAACAAGAAGATGAGTGAATAGAATAGCTAGTTGGAGAAGTAAATAGTACTGAAAAGCACAAGAATAACTGCAGTTAGAGGAATTTAGAGAAACAAAGATAACACGTTTTTTGTGCACACTGAGGCTACAAAATCATGTCAACAGGCAGAGGAAGGTGATAAGATATGACTTTGCTTCTTCTACAGTGGCCTGAGGCACAATCCCTTTTGCAATTATTTCACACTACCACCTACTCAGGCCAGTTGTTAAAAGCTACAATTGAATATTCATCCTTTATACTCAAAAATGCACATGAAAATATAGTCCTCTGCCATTAGTCCCGGATTATTATGAACAGTTGGTGCTAGTACTGAATGTTTCCAAGACCTCAAATGAGATGTTCACTTCATCACTGTATTTTAACAAAAATATACAACAGTTTTGTTTCTGCGAAGAAAAAAGCCAAACAAAAAACCAAAAACATTTTATCAACATTTTATCTGAGAAAAAAGTGTAGTTTTAGGACTGATTTAAAAAAAAGCACTGAAATCTCTAGTTAAAAGCTTATTTTGGTTTTGAATCATTTGTACTTGAAAGGATTCAGTTCTCAAAGTCCACTTAAAAACCAAATTATCAGTAAGATCAATCTGGATCAGATATTCAAAAAATGTACAGTGAGTATTTTAAGCTAGAGAATTGGAAAACTTAAATGAGAATGACATCTTACTGCAATACTTACCTTATATTTATGTATTTATTGCAAAAATTGTATTTTGATTAATAGATTTCCACCCAGCTTGCATTAAAACATTAACACCCTTTGACGACATAGACTGGCATAGTGCAGTACAAATGACATAGGAAATCTGATCCTGAATATTTTGTTAATAATTTCTACTGGAGCGGAGTTGGGGTTTGCTGGCTTATACAATGATTGTTCTGACCTCTCCTCCTTGTAAGCAAGCAGAACGGTAATGGCAAGTCTCCTCCTGGGCACTCCATATCTAAGATACAAACAAAATGTCCACAACTTTACAAACACAGGTTAAGTACTGGACCCCCTGTATTACAGATGGATATGACTGAGACAACACAGCCAGAAAATATCCAGCAACCACAGGACAGCATCTGAAAGTATGCATAAATAGTCTATCATCTTTGTTGTTTTGCTGTGAAGAGCCAAAGTAATCTTTTTTTTTTTTTTTTTTTTTGTTACTCTGATGTCATATGCAAGGCAGGCAAGACTAACATTTGGTATTAGGGGTTAACATAACAAGAGCAGAAAAGCACACTTCAGCCCCCAGGGAGGTGGATAAACTTTGCGATCCCTTGCTGGGGGTGGCTGTTCTGCTGAGAAATGTCCTTGGTTTTGGTCTGGGTTGTTGGAGGAAAGACATGAAGCAAAAAGGCCTTTTTCTTCCTCTAGATATGATTATGAAAGTCTTCCAGCTTTGTGAGCATTGAGTATGTATACTGATCCTTTAACTGCTTTGTGACCACCATAGAGGTAAAATTGTCCCTTTATCAGGTTTTAGGCAGTTCAGAAACTCTCTTTGTCCTCCCAAGTTAGTGTCAAAATGTTTAAAACCCACTGAGAATAAAATTGCTTTACATCCAGCTGAAAACAAAATTAATAAAACGAGCCCAAAGTAATTTCTTTCTCATGTTATATCCTCTTCATTAGCAGAGTGCTATAGAGGTGACCGCAGTGTAAACTGGACTCCTGTCTTGGACTACTTGTCTGAGTTTCTATGAAAACCATTGTATTTCTTTTTAGGAAGGAAGTTAGAGTTTTCCCTGAACTTCTCTTCTCGGTTGTTCACTAGAGGTGGGGGGGGGAAAGTAAGAAACTCCTTTTGGGTTGATATTACTTACGCTGAAATATTTTTCAAGCAGAATTGTTTCTTTTGGGGTAGTTTCACACTAATCAGGCTCTCCCTTTCTTCTACAATATTCCTGGGAGCTGCAGTTCAGGTTATCTCATAATACTAGTTTCTTATGCAGGCCAAACTCATTGCATGATGGATCGCATTTAACCCCAAGGTCTAAAAAATGTCGGTCACAGACATCAGAGGAGCAAAATATATCTCAGGAAACAGTGTTCAACCCAAGACTGCAAAAGAACGGTGACAGGAAAACTTTAAAATACAGTTCCTGTGAATCCTAAGGAGATCTTGAGTGAAGGGAGATTGTGTTGAACAAAGCTGAAAAGAAATATGTTCCCAAGTAGTTTGCTCGGGACTATTTCTATTTGGTCAGAAAGTTAAATGACAGATATATATGAAAAAGTGATATTTTGGCTTTGTAACTCAATGTAGGACAAATATTTTTTGCAATATTAACACATGAATTTCAGTTTTGAAATAAAGCATAATAAATGCTATTTATCTGCCTCTAGTTTCTAGTTATGTGTATGAGAGATGATGAGTAGTGTTTTGTCTCTGCAAAAATGTAAAGCAAATCTTATTAATACCACCTTTATAAAATCATATAGTCTCTTAAAATGTTACAAATAGTAGTAATTCTGATGCATTTCTCAATATATATTTATTTTTATACTTTTTTAGGATCAGTTCCAAAATTTAGGGAGTTTTACACTTAAAGTGTTTTGCAATTTCTAAATAGTTTTAATACATTCACAAGTTAAATTTTAGTATTTGCATTTTTTGCCTTTGCCTAAAGCTTAATTTGTTTTGTTGTTTGTTTTTTTCCCTCTTAGACCACAGATCTTTGCATTCCATTCCTTTAAGCCTTTCCCTTTATCTTTCTAGAGGTTTTTTTCCCCCTATCTAATTAAAACAAAATGACAAAACCTCAAGCAAGTGCTCGGAGACATTAGAAGATGTTTCAGAAAGGTGCTAAGCTGTGTTAGGTCAACGCAGGTGTAAGCAGCTGTTTCTTTTGCTTCAGTGGGGCTACAAGAACTTATAACATTAAAATGTACACCTTTTTGTTTGTGTTCTCTAAATAAAAACCTGTCTAAACTTTTCCCTCCCTAAATGCACTGGAAAATTTTTAAGAAGAAACAATTACTTAACCAGAAGAACATGGAATTAAAGAAGCTCTGTTGATTCAACCAAAGGCATATTGATTCATTGCAGGTGAGGATGTGGCCATTATCATCTTTGCTTTTCCAGTGTGCTAGCCTCTGAGCTCCTTTTCATTGTTACTGTAATGACTTCTGTCTTCTTTTAGCGGTGAGCAGTATAGCATATAAATTACCCAGTGATTTTCAAAGGTTCATTTCCATTTCTATCACATCTTTCAGTGATAAAAAACTAGGTGTTTTATGGTCCTTAACAAGAATTTATGTATTTTAAAATGTTCATCTTTTTAGACACTACTTATATACGTGTATATATAAGTGTGTATATATATATATAAGCTTATATACGTATATCTGACATTCTCTCCTGTTATTAAAGCAAATATATATATATAGTTATTAAAGGTAACTATGCTTAATTCTATCTATCTATACTATTTGTATTCCTGACTCTTCCCTCCATAATAACTGTGTCTCAGTTTCATTAATCAATACAGGTAAGGAAATGCAAGCATTCCAATTTTAAAATTTTTTTTAAAAGACATAGTCAAATAAGCTGCAGTATGTTATTCAGAGGTAAAATTAAATTAGGAGCTGGGAGGAGTTGGGAAATGTCATGGGGATGAACAAAGGAAGGAGATAACACTGAGTGGATGGTGTCTGCTGCCAGTGAGGATGGTGCCAAAGCTCTCAAAACGTTCCTGTCCTGGTTTCCTACAATAGAGTTAATTTTCTTCCTAGTAGCTGGTACAGTGCTGTATTTTGGATTTAGCATGAGAATAATGTTGATAACACAGCGATGTTTTAGTTGTTGCTAAGCAGTGCCTACACTAGTCAAGGACTTTTCAGCTTCTCATGCCCTGCCAGCAAGAAGCTGGGAGGGGACACAGCCAGGACAGCTGACCCAAACTGGCCAAAGGGATATTCCATACCATGTGACGTCATGCTCAGTACATAAACCGGGGGGAGTTGGCTGGGGAGCGGCGATGGCTGCTCAGGAACTGGCTGGGCATCAGCCGGTGGGTGGTGAGCAATTGCATTGTGCATCACTTGCTCTGTATATTCTTTTATTATTATTATTATTATTATTTTCCCTTCCTTTTGTGTCCTATTAAACTGTTTTTATCTCAACCCATGAATTTTACCTTTTTTTTCCCCAATTCTCTCCCCCATCCCACTGTGGGGGAGAGCGAGCGAACGTCTGTGTGGTGTTTAGCTGCCTGCCAGGTTAAAGCACAACAATTCCTGTTACTTTCCTGTGGCACCTCTGAATTGCACCCAATACCAGAGACAAATGTAATCTGGCTACTGAGTGAATTAAAAAGGAACAAAACACCCGCGCTGGCTGGAAGCTGGCAGGAGTCCTGCTCATTGACTGCGGCCTCTGTTCATCCCCAGCTTTCATGTGCAGGTTTGATTCTGCAAGTGCATTACACTGTTGTTGTTGGCACACGGGACGGAGCTGAAGCAGGCAAGCAGTTTGTGCAATCGCCACTCCAGCTTTTCAGCCCTGTATCAGTTTCTCATAAAAAAACCACAGGCCCGGTCCTCCGAGGAGTTCACTTCATTCAGCTGCTGCTCCGGCCATGTAAATATCCATCACAGGTGTAAATCAGTAACAAGCCCAATTAAACCGGTGGGTTTGTGGTAGTGAAAAAGTAGCATGCGTAAAATCACAACCATGACCTTTAATATTAATAGCAGGATTCGGCATCTTACAGGATCAGCTCCCATGCTAGCCAAAGCCAAACAAAGATTAAAACGCATGATACTTCCAAAACAGTCTCTGGATTTTCACCAGCATAACTGAGAAGAGAGCTCGACCCTTTCTGGAGGGACTGCGAGATGTCTATGACAGCCTAAGGTTAATGATGTGTAGGAACAAAGAAAATGTGTGGGAAATGGACTCAGAGTTTCTCTGTGGGTGCACCAAGCAACTTGCTCTTCTCACGTGCAGGGAAAAGACTGTCCCAGCCCCTCCTCTGTAGGGGCCATAATCCTGAGACCGCGTTATGTTTGCGGGGTGAGTCCCCACCAGTTTTTCAGAGCCATTATCCTTAGGAAGAAGGAGAAGCCAAGTTAGCCATTAGGGAAGACTTTTTTCTCTCTAGGCAAAGACTGCTAATTGACACCACACGCTTTTTTGTTTGTTTGTTTTATTACTTGATCACAAATTATTCCTGAGGAAAGTTTGACAAAAGACACTCCATGGCTGTTCATGTTCAGCCTGTTGTGCCCATGTGAGTTTCCAAATTTTGATCTGTGTTATTCCATCTAACTTCTCCTGGCTATAAAGTTGGCCTAAATTCCTTTTTTTTAAGCCCTAAAAAAAACAGCAAAGAAGCAAGTTTCTTGATGTAAATAGATTAAATGTGAATATTAAAAACTTAAATATTATTAATAAGTAAATTGAAATGTTAATAAACTTAAGTGTACTAATAGTGCATTTATATTATTAAACATTTATTATATTTATTTAAAATAAATAAATCTATTGCATATATATTACATTTAAATTATATATATGTATATATATGCTTTGTCAGATATATATATATGTATTCTCTCTCAGCCTAATCTTTCTGCGAGGTTAAGCAATTGCGGAAATCTAGTTGTGTTAATTTATCCTATATCCAGCTAAAAGAGAACACATACTCCAAACACTAGATCCTAAGTCAGTCTCAAAAGGCTGTCTGTTTAAATCATTGGCATGATCCTGATCTACAGCAGTGGAGGATCTCCTTTACTGTATCTGTTAATTAAAAACAAACAAACAAACAAATCCCTCCAAAGATCTAACTAGGGGAAAAAGTTGATATTTCCATGTAAATTGTAAAAGGAAAGTGATGGATTGAATAACAAAACAAAACAGAAAAACCCAATGCAAGTTTCCTGGATTTCTCAGCTCTTTCAACAGAGGTAGTAAAAATGCTGTGAGTTCTGTGAATATGTGAGCTATATGAACGTGTGTATATGGTATGTGTGTGTTTAAATGAGATTTAGAATTGTTAATCTTCTACATAACACCTGAAATCAGTTCTTCTGGGCTGTATGTGCAAAACCCAGTGTAGAATTAGGTTTTGCCCCCATATTATAAAAAATAGATATGAGGAGAAAAAATGATCTACGTGATCTACAAAGACCCCTTTCTCCAGCGGAGCGTTTCTAGGTAGAAAGGTTTGGAACTCGGGCACTAAGCAAGAACTGTGTCTTTCCTCATCTTGTCTAAATAACCTCTACCTTTACGATGTCCATTTATAATGGTATCGGATCTCCAGGGCATTAAATTCTTTCTCTCTCCGAACTCTTTTATTTTTCTAAGCAAAAGCAAAAAAACCCTAAACTACTAATGAACAAGGCATATCAGTTGTAAGTGATAATGATCCCTTGGGAATGATGTTAAAATCAGGTCCAAGTATGGGGTGAAATATCACAACGTTGACCATGCTGGGTCTCATCTTTCAGAACTCAGAACATAAACACTCAAGCTGAAAATAAGCACTCAATGTCATAGTGTGTATGGTGTGTGGGGCCCGCGGGGGGGGGGGGGGGGAAATGGGTCATTAAATTTTTACTTTTTACAAGATTAGGATTATTAGTCCCATGTTCCTAGAAGACTTCTACCTACCTAGTAATTTCACACCAGTGTGAAGTTCCTGTGAATTTCCCATTGCTATTAAGTTGTCATATCCTGTATTTTTTTTCAAAGCTATGATGTTCTGGCAGCAAGACTGCTGAAACTGCCTAATGAAACAGGTGTTGTTTCTCTATGTATGCTAGAAACCTTGATCCTACAACTGTATACTCTACTTTCAAATGGGAGTTCTTTACAATACCATTGCCAAAGCCTGGAATGGCAAGATACGGTGAACATTTCAATTTTTATAGTTAAAAAAGCAGTTTTCTGGTGACTGTCTTTAAGGCTATAACAGGAATGCAATCAAAACAATGCAAAACATACAATACAGCCCATAGCCCATTAGTTAGAGCACCCTCCTGGAGTGTGGGAGATGCACAGATTTCAGGCTGAGGTCTCTTTTTTCAGGTGAACTCACTAACTTCAGTAATATGGCTCACCTTAACTAAGAAAAATCTGAACTTCTACCCTAATGCCACGTAGGGGTTGGGGTGGTTTTTGTTTAGTTTTGTTTTTTTTTTCCACTGATGTGTAGGGATGGAAAAATCATTTCCTGTCAAAATCTGTTTTAAAAAGAAAGATCTAGATAAAAATATTATTAATGTTTTCTTCTCTTCTGTAATTACTGATCTTGCATCACTGTCAAAAGAAAAACATTAAAATCTTCCTCCCTAAATTATAAACTGAGTTAAAATGATTATTTTAAAAAGCCTATTGTTTTTAGCCATTGTCTTTTAATTCTTTAGACTGGTTTGCGTTTTTTTCCCACTCTAGTACTGTAGAAAGTTACTTAAAACTAATTGTGAATTATGATATTCTCAAATTCATCTTTGTACTACAACAGACACCCAGAATGTCAGGGAAACTGAAACTGAACTCAAGGAAATCATCAGTGTCTGTAATGACAGTTAACAAGGATCAGCTCGGGTATTCGGAGACTGTAGAAAAATCAGTTGTGACAGCGGTTTCATTTGGTTGCTTTTGCTTCTTTTCTTTGTGCCTTTCCATCTTTACATCTCTGTGATCTGAAAGGGCAACTGCCATTCTCCTTTTTACAGAAAAGTATCAAATCTCCTTGCTGTGCACTTGCAAGGAGATGTTTCTTTTCTGCTTTCTTTCCTTTCATTCTGCCACCCCACCCCCCCTCGGTTCCAATGTTTTTAAAAAAAATTGAAAATATTTGAGGCCCAAAGAAGTCAAGACACAGACTAATATCTTGCTGTATTTAAAATATCATACAAACTAGATTACATTTCATGATTTCCAAATCGGGAATCAACAATTGTTGGGAGTTTGACCTCATAAAAATGTCAGTTTCATTTGAAAATATATCTAATTATATTCTTCTGAGTGCTTGAGTTTCAATCAATCAGGCCTTAAAATGGGCTCTCCTTTTATTTCCATTAAAATACAAGTGTGTGATGGTTAGCTGGATTTCTAAATATACATCAGATACCTGATGTATCAATGGAAGTAACACAAGTCCGGAAATGCTCTTATGGGCAGAGATATCCTGTCTCAGAAAGTCTTTCTGAAACAAGTTGTACCCAGACAAAACTGCTGCTGCTTTCCATTGGGACAGCTCAAATGTGGACTTTTGCATAGCTGTGAAACCCTCTGCAGGGCTGGTTCCTTAGACACTTGCAAGTTGTATGAGTACAATCTGCATACGCTCAACAGCATCCAGGTTATGAAAAAATGTGACATTAAAATTCCCCACGCAGGATTGCCTTATTCTTGAACAATTCTCAGCCATGAGAATTTTTCATTTCACATTAATGTGTAAAAGGAGGATGGGGGCTGTTTCCATGGCATTTTTTTCCATGGAGCTGAGAAACGGGATACAGGAATGAAGGTTAAAGCTGAGACTCCAGGGCCGGGGAGGGAGCGGAGGGCCAGCCCAGGGATGACACGCTTAATGCAAGGCATTCTTCTCGCTGGAAAGACTTTGGCACACGTTCCAGAAGGGCTTGAGCTGACATTGTGTCTTGGAAATATCACAGTCCCTTGCACTTTGAGAGGGTACTTAAATTGACACATTGGCTCCCTTCCAGGAATATTAGAGCATATTAGGAGAAAGGAAAGGCTTTCCTTTCTAAGAAGTCATTGTAATTTTTGTAATTCAAGATGTAGACAAAAATGGGCACAAAGTTGCACTGTATAGCTTCAGTCCTTTATGACTCAGTTTTTCATGTTATATCCAAACAGTGGGACAAGCTGCTGTCAGAACATGCTGGACTTTTTATCCAAGTCTCCGTATTTCACTTGTCATAACATCCTGGACTCAAGGAGATACTTGCCTGCAAGACACTGCCAACTGAGCCTCTTCTGTGGCTGGCACATCCTCAGCCCTGTCCCCCCTCTACCTAGAAGTCACAGAAAACCCCCAGATATACACCTTCTTCCTTACATCTTTGCTGCTGCCACAACATTAATTCCCACCACTAATTCCTGTCAACTAGTGAGGTGATCTCAGGGAGCCCATAAATTCATGCTTCAGCGATTTCCTCTGCTTTATAACTAGACTTCCATTCATTAAATAAATCAAATACATATGCTGTCTGCTGGCTCAGAAGTAGCAAAGGAAAGCTTACAGCTATCTCTCACCTGCTCATACTACCTAGATGAGTACAGTCAGGCTGCAGGGTCCCAGCAAAGGGGAGGCAACCAGGGACTTACTGTGCAGGGAACTGCTCTAACACTTCAATGTAAGACGTCAGTCTCACAGACACATCACTGATGTGATGCTTTCCACATGTACAACACTTCCATTGAGCTGCTGTTGTTTTAGGTAGTCACAGTGTAAAAGACATAGTTATCTCTGTCTAGCTGTAGGAATTACATTTCAAAATCTGGATGAATGGGAGGGGCAGCATTTATGTTCTGGTACAAAGCCTGCTTGGTAAAGAAATGGCAATATATTGGAGAGACAAAAGAGCAGGGTATTCTTGTACACACTAAGAGATCTAAGTGTGTATTTATTTATATAAATATTTAAACAGTTGCAGGAATATTATCAATAATAAATTTCTTGTTTCTGAGAGTATCTGTTGAAAGCTAACACTTTACTTAGACCCCAGTCATATTTGAATAATATTCCTACCCATCTGAACAGTGTCCAATTATTCCTTGGACCAACAAGTAGTTCAGTTGCTCTAAACTGAAAAATGTCTTAGCATCATTTTGATGGGATCCCATAGACCCCAATGAGTCTGCATTCTGAATTTTCACAGCTATAATTGAGACTGGGTTTTGGTTAACAGAATACTCTGGGTTTAGTATCCTGGTCCAAGCAGTGACACCGTGACAGTGGTGTTTCTAATTACCTCAAAACCATCCCTGATAGAGGAATGGCTCACAGGATTAAGAATAATTGGAGAATTATAACAACAGAAAGCCCCTGCCAAACCCCTTGGGGCATTGTACAGTCTAGTTAGAAACAAACTCAAAGACAGTTAAAACCACTTCATAACAAGCCCTTAAATCAAGCAGATAAAAGCAATTAAGTAAACACCAGGGAGGGAGCAGGGTGATTAAACTAAAGGAAAACATTGGCACAAGAACAAATGGGTATAACCTAGACAGGAATACATCTCGGCTGGAAATTTGATAAGCATTCCTAAGTTTTCAAGGACAGAGGTTCTTGCAACAGCCATTCAG
>NW_008824864.1:1325086-1326944 GCF_000699105.1 Pygoscelis adeliae | reverse complement strand
AGAGTTTCTCGCACCAGCCAGTCAGCAGGAGCAATGGGGAAGTGAGGCAATAATCCAAGCTGTTTTTAAGGTAGAGTTCCATGGGTTTGTTACCAAGGTTGTATGATGTTCCCTGAGAATGCAGTAGTTAGGGCTCAATGACCCTGGAAAATCCCTTTCAATCCTCTGTCCTGTGGTTCTAAAGAAAGGGAACACAGAGTAAAAAAAAAGAAACAAACAAACAAACAAACAAAAACCAGATAAAAAACTAGTCCAGAAGTTAGCTGTCAAGCTCTGACCTCTTTTTTCTTGAGGGATGGGTCATGTGTGCCAGCAGCTGGTGGGCTACAGGCAGGCATAAATGCTACTGGAAGAACTGCTTAGTAAAGAGACCCAATGCTGACTCTAAATCTACCATTATCATTGTATCTTGGCCCAGCATGTTGGAAACTGTTCATCTCTAGGAAGGCTAAGCCCTCCTGAATTGCAACCTTGTAATGTTCAGAAGGGCCACCCTGTCTGTCAAGCATCACCTTTCTCTTGGCTCTAATGCTGCAAATCTAGCTGTTTTGATTTAATGGCTGCTCTGTGCATCGCACCTCCTTCCCACATCACTCTCCAGAGCTCTTCTTTTCAGTTCCTCCATCTGAGCCATTTTATCTCTGTCGAAGGTCTCCTCTAAGAGACTCTTTTATTAATATTGCTTAGTCCGCTAATTGCCCAGGAGGATCATCTATCTTCTTCTGTTGGTGTGTTCAATTAGCCTGAATCTTAAGAACACATTTTTTCCCACGTTACCCCTCCTCCTTTCTCCTTCTGCGCTCTCCTCTTCTCCTCCCCTCTACCTCCTGTCATCTTTCAGGAATCAATATATTGTGCCCTCCATTTGTATCTCTGGTTTCAAGCCCATTTTGAAACCGAAATCCCCATTAGAAATACAGATACACAAATGATTAAATCTTAAAACGAGTATGGGTTGTAGGAAAGTAATGAAATACTCTGTGAATGCTGCAGAAAGTGTCATAGTATTGAGCTAGTGGCTTGTGGAAGGTGCTACCCAGGGAACAGTTCAATCCTGACGTTCAGCCACAGGGAGGAATTCCTACTGGCTTGAATTGCTTGTCTGCAGCCGGAGGAACTTTTTGGCTAGCGTCACTACTGTACCCTTTGGGCACGTATCAAGCTTTGATTTTTCCATTAACCTTATCACCTACCACATAACAGCCAAAGTTCTTCTAGAGCTGTAAAGATCCACTTAGCCATGGGAAGGGGGGGCTGAGCAGGGAGAGAGTCTGAGAATACTGTGTTGGAGATAAGTTGGGTTACTCCCTATAAATTGCATTCTAAAGAAGAGGCTTTACATGCTTCAAAGCAATAAATTCACTGCTTGACAACCCCCATTCTAAGCAAAAGGCAGACACCTCTGCTAATAAAATATTTTGGCTTTTTAGACCTAATTTGCCTAATTCTGCTTCTGGTTTTGTTGTGCGTGTTGTTGTCTGAGTTATTACTGGACCACCTTTTTTTCAGGGAACAAGCTATTTGCAAAAATATTGAACAGTGACTTGACCTTATCAGCCTATGCCTCATAACAGAATCAAATCAAGGTTTCCTATGGCAGTTTGAGTCAGTTTGCTTGCTGTTGTTGCAGCTTCTGCTGATGGTCAGGAGCAGATACAGCACTGATCTGAATAAATCAAGTCAGATATTTATATCAGACACTCACCATGAGATTACTACAGTCTTCTTGTATTTTACTCTTTCCTCACTGTTTGCTGGGCAGTATAGTGTGGGAAGGAAAATGGATCCAGCGGAGCTATTTTATAACTTCTTAGATATTGGACATCATCTGGAACATGGTACAGGCAAAGCTTTGCTT
>NW_008824864.1:1309004-1325050 GCF_000699105.1 Pygoscelis adeliae | reverse complement strand
GGAAGGAAGTATATATAGCTCAGTGTGCAGGGTAATCAATGATGTGCTGAGTCCTTTTCCCATCAGAGCTGATGAAGACCTGGGAGCAATTTACGACTGAAAAGCCAGAACCTGCTCTCAGTCTGCTCCAGTAGCACCACAGCTGTGCAACTCTGCTTGTACCAGGTCAGGGGCAGAGCAAAGACTGAATCCACAAAAACTGGAAAAAGAAAATCTCATTGAAATAAAAAGTATTATACTGAAAGGAGTACAAAATTGGTTTTGTTATACAATTTCTGGTGCTTTTCTATACATGTCTTCCTATTTTGCTTTGTGTGTGAGTGTGTATGTTTAAATTGACATTTTTTCCTCATTTCTGTTTAACCTGAAGAAAAAACAGTTTGCATTTTCTGTTTGTTTTAGTTTTTTGTCTCCCAAAATGCAACTTTTTTGATGCAGACTGCAAGTGGAAAAATATAAAACAGAGAGAAAAAAAAGAAAATTATCTGAAAGTCAGTTGTTAAAACAGGTTTTTCAGTCATCACAAAGAAAAAAGCAGGCTTCAGTTCTTAATTAAATGATATACCATTGCAAGCTTGTTTGTAAGGAAATTTCACCAAAAATTGGGAAACAAGTATTTTGTCCAAAATGTATCTCTGGAAGACATTGGATATCTCTGGATGGTTTTCTGTTATACAGTCAAAGCAATAGAAAACTTAACTGACTTCTGTTTCTGTGGAACGCTTCCCTCCATTACAGCATCCTGAATAATGCTTCATTCTCTGTTTGGTAAATTCTGAATTCTGTGTTTTCAGGCAGCTCTTGCCTCTGCCTTAGTCAAATTTTACTTAAGCTATCTATCTCTTCACCATGTGCCAGTTCCTCCTGCCCCTTGTTCAATGTTGCTTTTTCCCTCTGAACTCCATCCAGTTTGTCCCTGGTACATTTGTCTACTGAGGTTCCAGCAACCAACAAAGAAACCTGACTGCAGCTTTGTAAATATGTCTAAATGCTGTGCAGCTGGAATACATTAAGAAAAAAGACTGAAATTGCTAACTTTCCTAAGGATTGCTATAAGCAATGGTATCTTACTTTATGTGCAGGATGTTTAAAACTTTCCTCTCCCATCCAAACACACAGGGCTTAACTTTACTCCCTAAAGTAATTCCCTCAAACTCCTTAGGATTACTTGTATGAGTAAAGATAAATCATTGTGCAAGTGCTTACCCAAGGCTTCGTACATTTTGCGTGTGTGAAATGGACATATCTGCTAGATTTGACATATTATCTGTTGATGTGTCTTTCACAAACTAAAGGAATAAATGTTAATGGAAGTGACATTCCCTGAATAATTATCAGAGCCTGGGAAATAGTTTATAACACTAATTATATTCAAATCACTAAAAAATGTTGAATTCCTTTTTCTTTTTGCATATTGCTTCTTGGTGTATTTTTATTTTCTTGTGACTTCCAATTCCATTTTAAGCGCTTTACAAAGGGGCTCGGTTTGGCTTGAAATCTGAATTAGTTTTTACGTAAGCTTCTTCTGTCACCTTATTTCTTATTCCTAACTCATTTGGCCAGCTCTAACTCACCCTGACTCCAGAGGTCATCTGGGGAATTGCTGCCAAACCATGTCATATAACTTAGAATATGACATGCAACCAAATTCTTCCTATGCCTGTCCTCTCCCTCAAACATCTCTTTTCTTCCTGGCATAGCTGCAAGGTGCTGATTTTATGCCAGCATAAGATTCCCAGTACTAATATGGGTCTTGTTCAAAACAATTTGTACAATGCTGGGAGAATAAAATGGCCTGAGCCAGTCTCAGCATCTTTCTTTTTATTTTTAAAGGCTTCTTAATTTTCCTTCCATTTTTGCATATGCAGTTTTGTGCCTGCAGCTGTTTGGAGTGGCATTTTTGCAGGCACATAATGAACCTGCTGAAGATCTTCCTTAGATCCCAATTTGTCAGGAGACTTAGTTCTAGTTCTGTTTAGGCAAAGCCCAGGCTGTTTGCTTTGCTGGACAGATTTATTGTCTTGAATTGTGTGGTGGCCCCAGTTGTGTAGAATGATACTGGAAATACCAGATCATATACCTCTAGATCAGAAGCTGCAATACTCTTACTAGATTCCTTACTTTTACACCTATCTTGGGTCTTTTAAGAGAAAGCGATGCTGAGCATCAGCCACGTCACTTACCGAAGTACAATCCTGCAGAAAATAGAGTTCCTGTTCAGTCATAATCATTTTGAGGGTTTTTTCAGATTATAATACTAGGCAACTGTTTCTGAACTGACTTCAGGTCTTTCAGTTTACAATCTAATTGTTTGAGACATTCCTGGCTATTTTTTTTTTTTTTTAATGGTTTGCCATGGCAATGACTTTTCTTTTGCTAAGTGTCTGAGGCATAGCCCATAAACTGGTAGACTTAATTTCTGGTGTATCACTGTTAATAGTAACTTTATCTATTGAGGAAGCAATTTCCTGAATCAGAACTTTATCTTGCAATAAAAATATGTTAGCGGTCCTTCTATTGCATGATGATTTAACCTACTCTAAAAATTCTCTGATGACAGATACATGATCAGAAAGGAGGATTTATCTGATAAGATATTTTCATACAAGGTTTCATGGATTTTTTGAAAAATTAAATTAAGTCTATAAAAGGATATAGGTTATTCCTGAACAAAAAAAATATACTCTCTCTAAACCTAAGTAATCAGTCTTTAAGCATCAGTTAAGCCCAGAAGTTGCATTTTGGCTAATGAACATTAGATGATAGATATTAATGAAACATGAAATATGATGTGCTAGGTGAGACCAAAGATCCATCTGGCCCAATATACAGGAGTTTAAGTACAGGGATGTGTACAGTAATCTCTACTCTGAGATGTTGTATTATTTTACAATCATAAACAAAAACTTCCAGATCTGGAGGTTTTATCTGTAAGATAGTGTTTAATATCTGCCTAGCCTCCAGGAATTCTCTTGTACCTTTTTAAGTGTGTCTAAATATTTGGTGTACATAATCTTCTGTGATAATGAATTCCATAATTTGATTGTGTATTTTGTGCAAAAACATCTCCTATTTTTCATTTGAGTGCTGCCTCTGGTATTCCCAAGTTCTTGTTCTATAAGAAATAATGAATGATCATTCCTCAGTCACCTTATTCACATAATTCGTTACTTTATAGATCTCAATCATAGCTCCCTTCTGACATCTGTTTTCCAAGCCGAAGAGTTGTAGTCTGTTCAGTCTTTACACGTGTGGAAGCCATTTCGTTTCTCTGACCACCCTTGCCAGCCTTCTCCAGATCTGTCGTAGTCCTATGGAGTTCCTTCTGCGGTGCAGTGACCCGAACTGTGCACAGTATATCAGGTGCATACACAGTGGCGTAATAAAGATTCCTCTTTCCTTTTCAGTGCTCTCTGGTGCTTTCAAGATAAAGGCCTCAGTGTCACCCAGGTATCTTACCTGGGGTCAGGAGCAGGGGATACCACTCACACCAAGTAAGAACCTACTTTGATTTATGAATCCTGAATATAATTTTTCCCACGTACATTAATTTGCTTTTATCAAAATTTCATTTCAACATTTCTCCCAGTCAACCTTCTCACTTCTGGATCGTTTCTGAACCTACTGCACTGCATAGCTGCTAGTGACTCTCCTGGTAACTTCCTGTACCCACATGCCTCTTGACTTTTTCATGAAACTATAAAAGGTCTGTAAGATATTACAGGCAATTGAAGTATGCAATGCATCTACAGGACTTGATACAAAATCCAAAAACCATCTGACAAATAGACTGAGTTTCTATTCATATCTCTATATATTCCCTTGCTTATTGTGTCTGTGTGTGGGGGCATGCATGCACATGAGACAGAGCAAGATATAGGCAGGTTTATACAATACAATAAGGATTTCTGTAACTATTTGACTATGGAGAATGATCTGGGGGAGAGCAATGCATACATTCAACATCTTCATCAATGATATAGACAGTGGGATCGAGTGCACCTCAGCAAGTTTGCAGATGACACCAAGCTGAATGGTGCAGTCAATACGCTTAAGGGAAGGGATGCTGTCCAGAGGGACCTTGGCAGGCTTGAGGAATTGGGCCCATGTGAACCTTGTAAAGTTCAACAAGACCAAGTGCAAGGTCCTGCATCTTGGTCAGGGCAATCCTCAGTATCAATACAGACTGGGGTATGAAGGGATTGAGAGCAGCCCTGCGGAGAAGGGCTTGGGGTTACTGATGGATGAAAAATTGGACATGAGCTTGCAATGTGTGCTCATAGCCCAGAAAGCCAGCTGTATCTTGGCTGCATCAAAAGAAGCATGGCCAGCAGGTCGAGAGAGGTGATTCTGCCAGTCTACTCTGCTCTCATGAGACCCCACCTGGAGTACTGCGTCCACTTTTGGGATCCCCAGTACATGGACCTGTTAGAGTGGGTCCAGAGGAGGGCCATAAAAATGGTCAGAGGATTGGAACATCTCTCCTAGGAAGAACAGCTGAGAGAGTTGGGGTTGTTCAGCCTGGAGAAGAGAAGGCTTTGGGGAGACCTTATTGTGGCCTTCCAATACTTAAAGGGGGCTTATAAGAAAGACAGGTCAAGGTCAACAGTTTTAAACTGAAAGAGGGTCGATTTAGATTGGATGTAAGGAAGAAATCTTTCACAATGAGGGTGGTGAGAGACTGGAGCAGGTTGCCCAGAGAAGCTGTGGATGCCCCATGATTGGAAGTCTTCAAGGTCAGGTTGGATGGGGCTTTGAGCAACCTGATCTAGTGAAAGATGTCCCTGCCCATGGCAGGGTGGTTGGACTAGGTGATCTTTAAAGGTCCCCTCCAACCCAAACTATTCTATGGTTCTATGAGCCTATTCTTTCACAACTTTATTTTCAGTGGAGTATGACAGAACCAGAAAAACAGAGCCAAACTAAATTTTCAGAAATTTTCAAAAGCTTTGTTTTTTCATATCTCTTATAGAAAACTGCATTTTAAATATCAAGGATAAAAACATACTTAAACACCGGACAAACTAGACTTCTGAAGGCATGTACTAACGCTTGTCCATTTAAAATGAAAGTCAGTGGTTTTAAAAGCTCTGAGAAACATGAACAAAACATTGAAAAATTCTTTACTTTTTAGACCTTATTTAACCCTTTTGCCTATCAAGGTAACTGTGTAAGAAATTCTGTATCTGTTAATTTACATTGAAGTGATCTAATTCATTGCGACTAGAGGAATACTATTAAAACCATGCTCACTATTGCATGGTTAGGCATTGCCTAAAAACTCTAATAGATCAACCTTATTACTAGTCCTCTCCTTCCTTCTTAAATAACCTCCCAGTTCTTTGCATTAATATCCTGTTTTATAAGACTTACACATAAAACCCAGGTACTGTGAAATTTTATTTGTATGAGCAGTCCTTTCTAACTTCAATGAGATCACTTGTGTGAGCAAAAACTGATAAAATATGTCCTGTATCTGTAGTACTAATGGCATTTTGCAGACTGAGTAATTCTAGAGTTTGAAAAATGCCATTGCAAATTAATAAGAAAATGATTCTAATCAGAATGCCTATGAATGGCAGGTAAGAATTTCATAATAATTATACAAAAAAAAGGTTTTAGTTCTATTGCAGAGACTGAAGTGGGAGATGAAATTCTACAGACCTATCCAAACAATGATAAAAAGAAAACCATCAAAAGACAGCCTCCAAGTTTTATAAATATCTACAGGGATGGGGAAAAATATTTGTTTATACAGAATTTAAATAATATTAAAGAAATTATTAGTTCTTAGACTGAGGACTACACACAAAAATAGGGCAAAGAAGGTATTTTTTCCTTTAAATATAGTACATATTAACACATAAATAATATAACACATAATAACTAGTTTCCAGTGAAGAAAATTAAGTACATTTTTTAAAATGTTCATTGTTGAGATTTTTTTTTAATAGAAAATATTCTGGCTTTTTGAGAGGCTTTTTCATTCAAAATTGAATTTAATTGAGCCTTTAGAATGGTTAAATATCCAAACTGGAAGCCAGATCACTTACTTACTTCAGGATTAACAGAGCAGCTTAGGTTAACTAAAGTAAACAAGTTTCAGGGATTTTAGGGAGGAGGGAGAAAATTTAAAAATATCATTTGAAGTTGAGGAAAACAAAATTTAATTTTTTAATTATTTTTTTTTTCTTCAGCACAAAAGCAAGAAGTCAGTTAGATATACAGGACCATTCATAACCCATGAAATTAACTTGGAGAAATTATTCAGGGACACCATGATTTATTTATGAAGCTTTGCTATCATGGAAAAGAAGATATTTCTACGCTTTATTTTCCACCAGTTCAGAACATCATTTTGTGAGCTCTTGATATGCTTAAGAGGCATTAAGTGTCAATCCAGCAAAGTACTCAACCATTTGTGTAGTGTTAAGAATCTGAATATTCCCAATGAAGTCAATGGGATCAAGCGCAACCCTAAGTTTGCTGGCGTGCTTCAGTGTTTTGCTGAGTAAGAGCCTTAAAGAAGATTTGGAGGGGACTTAAAATGTTGTCTTTTTATCTTTAGTAAACTCAAGATCCTGGTTGTCTGGGTGATGTTAAGGCTATCTTTCAATAACAGATATCTCGTACTCAACATATTCTACTTCAAATCTGACCCCTGCTCACTGCTTGAGGGATAGATGAACAAAGCTTCCTGACTAGTAGGCTTTGGTACTCTTGGAAGAAAAAAAAACAAGCACATCTTATTGATGGCAGAATGAAATTATCCTTCTATGGCACAAAGAGCGTTTTTGCAGCACAGAGCCAGAATGGGGAATAAAACTGCTAGAAAATACCACTGAAATATTCTGTGCTTACAAAGGTGGTATGAGCAGGGATACCTTTGTGTGTTTGTCTAACCTCATCTGGCTGTGATGAAACACAACTACCGTAAGCTTAGGGTGCAGGTATCCAGATGCCAAATTGTGTGAATCTCCTAAACATCCCCAACACATACGGCTGGTCTGCATGGAGCTGGAGTTGCCACAACCTGGACCCGGCCCCCATCAGAGCACTACTAATGTCCAGTTAACCTGCAGTGTGGATCCCACGCCCCACGTTTCCAAACATTGACAGCAGTGGATGTCCTCTTCTCAAAATGTTAAATCAGCCAAAGGCAGTGGTATGGGGTTTGCTTTTTATGGACGGGTGAGTAGCACATTGACCCAGGAAGCCAAAGACTTGTCTCCAAGATCTGCCTCAGCATAAGAGACTCAAACCCACACAAGCTCAGAAAAGGGCATTATTTAGCTTGTAAGCAATGGCAGGAATGTGTTCTTCCTGTTGTCTTAAAGCTCTGTAATTGTACAGAGATTTATAGGGTTCAGGATGTGCATTACAGGAGGAAACAAGACTCTAGAGACTCCTGGTCATACATGTGTCTGGCTAATGGATGGTTTCTATCCACACTGAACACGCATTTCTTAAAAGACAAGGATAATACTGAAAATGGGACAGAATGCACCTTTAAACCGATGACTGAGAAGCATTTGTGAGAAATACAAATTGAAAACAGAGAACTCCCTACTTTACGGAGGATTGCTTTTATGTCAATAGAAGATGGCCCCCCATGTAGCTGAATGTTGAATAGAACAAACATCATTCTGTTAATCTGGAAGAAAACAGTGCCAGAAAAAAAGCTTAACACAGGCTAGTTACGGTACTAATGGACAGGTCTCGTTCAGGTGTGTCGACCCTTGGGTAGTGGGTGACATTTCAGACACATGACTATAGTCATGTGTTGACTTGTTCAGCGGGGTTCCCGGTAAGTCTGAGGGCTTTTTCACTGCCCTTCTCAAGATCCTTTCTCACCACAGAGAGAGATAAAATATCCAGCTCTGCACAATTCATCCTTTGGAGATAACCCATATTACTCATAAAGCAAACTAATTGTCCTTCCTGCCTTTTGAACAAATACAATTGGGTTCACTTTTGTGTTCAAAAAAGTGCCTAAACCTCCCCCAGCCCAACATTAATTAAATGTGGACCTTTTGTTGGATGATTATTTTTTGTGATATTCAACACTACATTCAATTCCCATTACATTTCCTGAACATTATAATTGAAAGTGCTGAAGACACTGCCCTCTGAAATGCTAGAGTTGATTTCTATATGGGGTTATTTACCCAACGTTTTCCAAAATGTGTCACGATGTGTTTGAGGCCTCAGCCGTTCCCGCCTTTGTACCACAATGACAGGGAACTGCGTGCTTTTAACTAGGACTAGTGGGAAGTTTTCTCTAAATAAATCATATGCTCAAAAATCACCCCGACAAACGGCAATGTGGGGGTTGTGAGAAGCAGTATTACACAAAACCTGGGTTTTGTTTCTTGTGAAATGATATCTGTTTTACTTCTGTGTTCACCCATTTGCTGTATGACCCGCTGTGTTGGCAGACTATGGCAGGAGGTTGGAAGACCACTTTGCTCACCTTATCTTAGCTACTGCACTCAGCACCAGAGGAAAGGAGAGGAATTTGCAACCTTGATGAGAGGCATGACACATCTATGGCAGGAAGTCATACAGTGCCATGGAAGAGAGAGAAGGAGCTTCATGTAGGAGGAAAAAGGTAGGAAACACCTGAGGAAGACAGGGACCAGCAGACAGTCTAACCTCAGGTGTGGTCAAAAGGCACAGATTTTCTAGGGAATTGCAAAGAGTTTATGGAAACTCAGGAAGATACTAATATCTGCTGGTCTGAGAACATGTCCAAAGTGAATAATCTGCCTCACAAAGAACTGGTCAGTTGGCCAAGGGAGTTTTATTTATTCACTCCTAAATTTTGATTTTGTCTTATCTAGAGAGTTTGTTCTATTAAAAAAGTGACTTTGTACTAGTTATTTATTTTGATAACACAGAAGTTCAGAACTGAAAATCCTCTTACTGTTTTCAGCATGGCCACTCAAAGAAAAAGGTAGAGAGAAATATATCATCAGGTTCAGGTTACATGGGGTTCTTGCCATGCCTGCCAAGACAAATTTTTATCATGCACTTTTTACACAAAAAGAAAGTCCCCTAAATATTGAAAAAATAACTTTTTGTTAATTTCCATGAGCAACTCCCTTATTAACTCTACCCTTTATTCCTGTGGAAACTAATGGCAGTCTTGAATGCATGTCTTAGTCTTGACAGCTGAGCTCAAACATGTCTACTGTAAGGCATGCAACAGTAGAGGAAATAAAAAATAGAAGTTTCTATTGAAAGTGTGGATGTGTCAGCATAATTAGAAGGACATTTAAGCACTTCTGAAAACATGACTACCTCTGGGCTGGTACAAAGTGCTGGGATTTGTGCATTGGAAATACAAGATGCTAGAAATCACAATCAAAGGAAAAGACTATGCGCTGAGAAACTACGTAAGATGGAAATTATTTAGGTAAAGTGTGTGCAATTTGTTGTTGAATGGA
The DNA here is from genome assembly GCF_000699105.1 of Pygoscelis adeliae. NCBI lineage: Eukaryota > Metazoa > Chordata > Aves > Sphenisciformes > Spheniscidae > Pygoscelis > Pygoscelis adeliae. The sequence goes on along the minus strand of NW_008824864.1, from coordinate 1,315,601 downwards.
AATATTTCATTAGCATTTCACAGTTTATGGGCTGTCAGTATCTAAACAGGTTCTTCTTTAGTTGATATGTCAGGAGCTAGTGTATTTGAGCGAAAGGATCAGGGCCTTACTCCTCACATGTGAGCAGAAAAAATTCTCTACCACTGAAGTTTGCATCTGGAGTCTGTGTATGGCAAGCAGCATAGCACAGTCGCAAATAAGAAAGCACATTTAGCTTTCTGAACAAGGTAAAAGATTTTGAAAACGGAGCTTTAAATTCCTCTTGCTTTTATGAGCTGATGAAAGACTCCAAAAGGAGCAGGCCTGATTTCGGGACTGGAAAACCCCTAAAACACAAGTACATTATTGGAGTCCTTGTTCCCTGCTTTGTGAGCAGCTTGGTGTCCCAAGCTTGAGGAGGCAAAAAATTTCTCATCAAATCTGGGAGCAAAAACTCATGTTTGTATCTAGCTAATTGTTTTAATTATACAGTAGCAAATTTGTTTATGATATTTCATGCTTACAGCCACAAAGATGAAGTTTCTATACTTAGGGTATCTCCCTCATTCAGGTGTTTAGAATAGGAAGCTAGCTGCCTCAGACTTCTTCCATAACCACTAAAAAGAAAAAGACTCCCCCAGAGGATGATTCAGATCAACTGTCTGTCTTATATTCTCCAAACTGTTCTTTGGAAAAGTGTTATTCTGTCCCCTAGTTAGGCAGAGAGCTTAGGGGGAAATGAATGGTACTTAAATAAACACCTCACTCTACGCAGGGTACCCGAGGCATTTGACTCTCTTGGTCTCTGATAGGTTAAGCACACACAAACTCTGCAGTAACCTTTTGCCACGTTGCCCTTCTCTAAACAAACTGGAGGAAAAGGACTGGGGTCCATCAGTAGATTGAATCCTGTATATTTACCCAAGTAGCCTAATATCATGTCCTCCTACTTCTTTCCCACTTAGCTAAACAATAACGGCTCCGTTTGCTATGTCCAGCATCTCTCACCCTATTTTCCCTCCCTGTACTGTTTTCTTTGTTCTTCTTTTCTAAATTGTGTGGCATACCTCACACAGATCAGATACAATGAAGAGACAGTATATCCATCCCCCCCAGCTTCAGCAGAGTCTGAATGGCTTATTAGGCATAATTTAGATATTTGCTTTCAAGAGAACCACCTGAGAAAACTCTAACAGTGTGATTAGCTGCCTGCAATGCTTTAGGTATGTATTGTCTCAATTGAAAACTACACCTAAAGTTTATCTAGCATTACCAAGATGATCATTGTCTACTCGTGAAAGAGCCTCACTAGATATGGAGGGCATAAGTAAGCAAAACTCACTTGACTTTCAGTGAACTAAGAGCCATATGGTCACACTTCTGTGAAACTGGTGGATTTGTTTTCCTGACTATGCAAGAAGGAAACATCATTACATGAGTCTGGCACATGTCCCTAGGTCTGACTCATTTGTCTTTGCCAGGTTACTGGACAAAACATGCTGAATACTCTGTTGACTGACTGTTTCTTGGAAGGTGCGTAGACACAATATATGCAGAGCCTTTTTGTTAAACTATTTGCTAAAAACTTTGTCTGTTTCAAAATAACTTAGACACTTCTGCTTTCTAATTAAATATAACCTCGTTCAACATTTTAAAAAGTGCTTCTGGTGTTTTTAAGCACTTCCGTAAGGGAAAGGTGCAGATCTCCCTAAACCCCTGTCTACTGACTTAGTATCTAATTCTCATCCACTTTACTTCAGCACTGTGAAATTGGAGGATTACAGCCTCTAGAGTACTTGTGTTGAATCTGACCCTGGAAGCAAAACTCACTATTGTCCTAAAAGCTGATTCATAGAAAGCAGGGCCTGGAAGAGTCTTCAAGAGGCCGCCTGAGCTGTTCCCCTGCTCAAAGGCCAGATCAGCAATGCCAGTAGCACCACACAAGAGATATTTGTCTAATCTGAAGAAATTCCCATAATGGAGACTTCACAGTAAATGCAGTCTATTCCAGGGCTTAGCTGTCATACAACTCATCATTGTTTTGATAGTGTTCCACCTTTGCTGTATTTGAAGTCCACTATTTTTCATCCTAGTTACAATATTCAGGGAGAACAAGTTATCTTTCTTCTTCGCTGTAACCTTTTTATACTTGAAGGCTGCTGCCGTGATTGCCGTAACTCCTCACTAGGATGAACACCCCCAGCTCTTTTGATCTTTGCTCACAGGTCATGTCTTTTAGGCATCCAGTTGTTCTTACTGCTCTACTCTGGACTTTCTTCAATTGCTCCCCATTCTTTCATGAGCACGAAATGCTTATTTTCACCCATGTGCAACTAAGAGCAAAAAAGGAGCAAACCATTAACAAATCAATGCACTGGTGATTTGTATCTCCTTCCCTGGTATTCAGTGGCACAGCAGTAAAACTAGGAAAAGAAAATTACAGAGGCCCGACATTTACTTGAACTGATCCTGCCACATGGCTCCTTGCATACTGAGAGACTTTGTGTAGAGGAACAGCATGATCCAAGTTTCCAGAAGTGCTAAGAAATAAGCACTAAAAAGCAGTATAATTTTCACTCACAGAATTATTGCCTTTGTGGAGTTCAGGAAGCGGCAGGGAGTAGAGGAATGGTTTCTTGTTTCGCTTTTTTGCCTGTGGCAAAACATTCCTCTATTAATTCATTGCTGTTTATAAAGTGATTTGACTTCCTTAGATGAAAGCCATGACATAAGTGCTTGATATTAGGTGATTATTAATTATTTTTATTCCTTACTATTTTTCAGGCCAAGGACCTATTATAGGCCTCATAAAGTTTAGCACTTCAGCCTTTGTACTTTGAATAAAAAAAAAAGAAGAAAAAATTCAATCTCTGTAACATAACAGAGTTCTCTACTGTGCAGTCCTCAGAGAATTTATATTTAAAGGAAGAAGTAGAAACAGAAACCAAAGAGATCTACTAATGGAAAAAAAAATTGGAACATTTTTAAGAAAGAGGTCACTGCTTGTCAGATTTTTCACTGCTCTAAATTGATGTAGTTCCACTGATTTTGTTTGGGTAGCCTGTGGTTAGCATTTTCAAATTCAAACTCTAAGTTATTAAACCTCTCCATGGTATTCTCAATAAACCTTTGGGGGCTTGAAAGCTGTCGTGTATGTAACTCGGACAGGCAGTCAAAAACTGGAGATGTGCAGGAATAAAGTTATGTGAATGCATTAAAAAAGTCTAGGCCAGCACCTCAGTTCATGTAAATCAACTTTGCTGCTTGGAAGTTAGTAAGGCTATGCTGATTTATGTCAAGTGAGTTTATAAAGCTGTCAATACTAGAAACTTAATTTACGCACCCAATCCAAACTGAAATGACAAAATAAATAATCAGAGAAGTGACTAAAGCATATTATTACATCAAACTTCGTGTGCATCCTTGTCATCTCCAACTAGCAGAATTGTTGTCATCCAATATAATTGCCCTTTTTTAGCTCATGAAAGTAATTTTACCCCTCGGGCGTATTGTATTTGTTGTGATTGACACACAGTTTTCCTTATTGTCTTAACTCACTGAACTGATATTTGCTGCTATTGTCCCTGGAATGTATTCATTTTGTTGGTGACTGGAATTTTTCACATAGAACTAGAGCAACTCATTTTCTCTTCAGGTAGAATGTGCTTGCATTTGCGGACATCAGTGGCATTTTTCCATTGACTTCTGAATCAGAATCCTGCCTCTGAACTTTGGAGAAGAGAAATCTTACTAGGCACATAATACAACGCACAACACTGTTAGTCCTATTTGTTTGGCAATGCCTAAACTTATTTTACATCCCACAGGGAAAACTGCAGCCAGCCTTGTCTGAGGAAGCTGTGAGGGAACACTATTCTTAGAAACCTTTCTTCCTAGGCAAGATTTCTGGGTAAGGTTTACAGCTCTTCTCAATTGCGAAGAGCAAAGTACAGGGTAAACTGAGCCCACAAAGGCCTTGTTGTTAGCTTTGGCTGCACTCTCATCCTGTTTTTATTTTGACCAACAAAAGAAAGAATACATTTACTTAAAACTTTAAAAAAGCAACTCGAACATCACTCTGCCTAGGGAACATGGAAAAGGGCTGCTAGCAGCTCTAAGCAGTTCCAAATTCAGAAGAGATGTGATGCTGTTAAACCTTACACACTAACGGTGTGTAATCAGCTGTTTCGCCCTTGCTTATACACTGGCAGTTGGATTTGAGGAATGAGCAAAGGTTGTAGCTACTTTTACAGAAAGACAAGAGTACTGATTCGCAGAAGCACCTTCTCCAACAGAATACCTGGCCTTGGAGTGTCCTAAGGGTCATTCTGAACACAAACAAGCATTGGGGCAGCTGGAGGAAACATCAAGGGCTTCCCGCTTTTCCAGACAAGAAAGAGTGGACCAGACAGTCTGTTGTGGAGTATGCCAGCTCCTATCTACAATTTGATACTTTGGAGTAGTATGTCCTTTATCTCAAAGCTGTGGCAGCTTAGGCCTGGTCCTTTGTTAAATGGTCAGTTTCACTTCCCAAAGTGGATAGAGAAACATTTTTCTTTTTCTGGTGCCTTGGGTGATTTCTGGAGCACTACAGTCTTTCAGGATATTGAAAAGCTCTTCTTTGGGATCTGTCAGTGAGCATCTGGATTCCTCCCCTCTCCCTCTCTGCCCCCCATTACTTATTAGAGTGGGCAGATTATTTTGCCATGGGAAAGAAGTTTTGGTTCTTGTTGGCTATAATGTGTGTGACACTGTATGAGTGTTGTGTTTAATTCACTGGATAAATACTCTGGCCCCCAAATTCTGCTTTCAGCTCCTAGATCCTCATGTACACAACCCCAGGAAGGTCCTCCTTAGACCATCCCCACATCTTTCACTCAGCTGAATGGAAATGCCTCCTGTTAATGGCCTTTCCAATGCAAATTCTCAAACTTAATAACATTTCCTGCTGTAACTACCCAGTACATAGCTCTTAAACAGTCAGAACTTCATCATCCCTAGGCAGTGTTTTCTTCCAGTTTGGTTACAAATACAGACCACCCCTCTGAGAACTATAAGCATGCTCAGTTCCATATTTCCACATTCAATGTTCTTGTAGTTATCAAAGTAAAAATTTGTCAGGTTATATACAGTATTGCAGCCAAAGTTTTTCTTTTCACACAATGAACTCAAAATTGGTTGCGTTTCAACTGCACATAGAAATTTTCCAGGAAGAGTTAATCATAAACAGGTTTCCCCCAGGAAGTGAAAACATGAAAACAAGAGTTTGTAACAAAAGAGTTTTAATCTGGGCAATTGTGCAAATTAAAGCATACACTTCGTAGTCAAGGAAACATTTTGATCTCAATGTATTATATAAAAGCATTCAAGCTAACAGTATGATGATCCTATTTGTAGACTGCAATCTGCTGAGGCCAGTCTAGATGCCTGGAGGCTGAGGATACCATCCTGCGATACGTCTGGGAATCCAGGCTGTCCCCTTTCTTGCTGCTACACACTGTGCACTGACTCAGTCCCTGCTTTGTCATTGTCCTGGACCCATCTGCCTTCACAGAGAAACAGACCTTCCTTTCTTCACACACATCTTCATGTAGCTTTTTGTGCACATGAGGCTGGTTTCAGAAGAGTTAGAAGAAATGTCCAAGTTGGGTCTCTGTGTAGATTAAAAAAAGAGTTTTTCAGGTCTTACTATCTGACAGGTTCCTCTTATTTTCTTTCCTATGCTTTGTATATAATTTATAGTCCATGTACTGTAGCCTTTACTCATGCAAGCACTTCTTCTGCCCTTCACCAGGTAAATGAGGTTTACCGAAGAGATTTCTCTATGCAGACAGTCAGTGTCCCATTCTCTTTCTCCTTTTAACTACCTCCAGCCAAATATTCGGGCTGAGCAGGGCTCAGTGCTCATTTCTGCATGGACATTAGTCTACATATATGTACAAAAGTTGCAGCACTAGGTTTTAAAGTCCAATTTTCCCCTTTTTAAATATGAACACCAAATCTGAATGCAAGCCATAAGAAACTACCGAGAAAAAGAAAAAGAGGTTCTATTTTTCTCTAATTTTCTGGGGAAAAAAAGAATCAAGGAGACTCAGGCTTACTGTCTATGGCAGTGAACAAAATTTCCTTCAGGGCAAAGCCATGGGACACCCACAGTAGAACCCGATTATAGCCAAACCACAAGTTAATGTGAGAGGACAGTAATCTCATTGACTATAGCTGGTGATTTATAAAGACAGTTAAATAATACTCATTTATGTTTCATGACTAATTTCATATTGTCCTGGTTTTGGCAGGGATAGCATTAATTTCCTTCCTAGTAGCTCGTACAGTGCTGTGTTTTGGATTTAGGAGGAGAACAATGTTGATAACACACCGATGTTTTAGTTGTTGCTAAATAGTGTTTACACTAGTCAAGGACTCTTCAGCTTCCCATGCTCTACCGACTGAGAAGGCTGGAGGTGCACAAGAAGCTGGGAGGGGGCACAGCCAGGACAGCTGACCCAAACTGGCCAAAGGGATATTCCATACCATATGACATCATGCTCAGCATATAAAGCTGGAGGAAGAAGAAGGAAGGGGGGGGACGTTTGGAGTGATGGTGTTTGTCTTCCCAAG
>NW_008824864.1:1302330-1308953 GCF_000699105.1 Pygoscelis adeliae | reverse complement strand
TGCGCAGCTTTTGCTTTCCCTATTAAACTGTCTTTATCTCAACCCACGAGTTTTCTCACTTTTACCCTTCCGATTCTCTCCCCCATCCCACAGGGGGGGAGGGGGGGAGGAGTGAGTGAGCGGCTGTGTGGTACTCAGTTGCTGACTGAGGTTAAACCACAACACATATAAAGTTCCAGGTTAAACTTAGCTAATATACACAGCAGCCTTCAGCTGCAGATTATTTTGGTTTTGTTGCCTTTAAATCAAGTAATAATTAAAACCAGGAGGACTATATTAAAGGAAAGATGAACGAATGAATGAATGGAAGAAACTTATCATGTGAAAAGGTTTGGGTGTTTCTTCATCTCTCTTGCTATCATGATGATTCCCTTAATATTAAATAATATTACACATTTTTCTTAAAAGCACTCAACAACTTTTAACTCAGTAAGGACCTCTTTGAGTGTTGTTCAACTTAAGTCAATAGCCAACTTAAGTAAATATGCCTGTTGGCCTAACAGGCATATTGCAGGATAATGCATTATAAGACCTGTGGTGAGTCATTGCACACAGAGACCTGACTTTGTTTTCCCACTGTTTTAAATTGAAAGTAGTGCCACTGAAGTTAATCCAATGCCTATTCTAGCCTACAGAGAATGATCAGTGCTAAAACTTACCATAAGTTAAAGAATCCATCCCATCCTACAGGTTTGTCTGAATACTTTTAATCTCAGAAAGTACAGTTATTATTGTTTCTTGATTATATTTGTAAGAAGGGCATGCTATATTCAAATTCAGAATAGAAAACTTAGACAAAAAACAGTATGAAAGAAGGCCATTAGATGGAGTCCATTTCAATGTTAAAGCTAAATCTGACACCTCATACTTCAGGTTACATACAACGCAACACAGGGTACATAGGGTTTATATGAATACAAATGTGCCTGGCTGAAAAGTGCACCTCAAATCAAAATTTTGACAGAAGCAGACCTTTCTATGTAGAATTTTTAAGAGACTTTAGAAATATGTTAAATTAAAAATTTTCTTTCTATAATTTTATGTCCTTTTTTATTATTATTATTTTGGAGACGGACATAAAAATGTTGAGGCCTTCATAAGAAAATTCTGAAATATGAAAACAAGTCTTAAAAGAATTTCAGGGAGAAAGATTTAAAATATTCCCTTCATTAAATAGTAGCATAGAGTAAAGGAGTAGCATTTGGTTTTACTAAAACTTTTAACTGAAAAATGAATTTTCTCTTTTCTTTCAATAAGTAAAAAAAAATATGTCTAGCTTGATTTGCTTTATGGCCACTCATGAAGCATTTATGAAGTATTTACATCAACAAATATATGCTTCATTAATAAATATTCACCAAAATAGTTCCATGGAATAAGAAGCACATCACAGATGTTAGTTATCTGCATTGTTTTTACCTGAAATATATTAATTTATGGAACATTTGAGAGGCACATCAGAAGAATGTTTTTCAACTAAGTTTTTAAATAAAAAGTAGTAATGCACCTCAGAGTTTCAAGCCATTCTTTGGAACTAAACAGATTTTTTTTATTCTTTCTGTGCTCTCCTCTTCTGAAGAACACATGGAAATTGCCAGTATGCAAGAAATTTCCAAGGTTCTTCTAATGATCTTAACTGATGTCATGATGAGAGACAAGAGGAAGTATTTTCTTCCTAATCTTTTTTCACTGGGAATCACTTTGTCTGTTGATTAAAATAGATATTGTTAGAATTTCGGCTCTGAAGATTTAAAACCTGCAAAAACCATCTAGCTTTCATTCACTCAAAGTTCCCAATTCCATGGTTATGACAGACAGTTTGTGGTTTAGCTGTCTGAAGCCTGAGGCTGACTGGTAACTGCAGAATCCACACTAATGCCTGTCATCACTCTGCTGTAGGATACAAAACACTTATAGACTGAAAAAAAATTCTTTGCAAATCCAAACTATGCATCGCATTGAATGGAGCTTTGGAGTGCACAAGAAACACAGGAAAAGACCCTAAAAATGGTGCATGCAATAAAGGTGAATCTCACCCAGAATTACATAGATCCTCAAAAGTCCAAAGTGTAGTTGAAACATCACCGTTCTGACACTTGCCATATGAATGCAGAAATAGGAGGGAATGCAGGTGATTTCCCTCCTTCTACATTTCTTTTTTTATTCACTTTAGTAATCACAGAAGATAATCCAGGATAAAAAGTGTAGCCAAAAGGGCCCAAACCGTACAGTTTCAATGATCATAACCTTATTTTCCTCTCTATCCATCCTGTGAACGCAAAGTGGAACAGCTCTTATTTCATATGATTCCTCCCAATTAAGAAGAGTATCTACAAGGAAAGATGCAGAAGCCAAAATTTTACAGAACTACACAAGTTTAAAATAATTAAGAGAAAGTCTTGAATGGACACATTAAATTTTTCAAGCTGAAGTGAAGAAATGTGACTGTGGGGAAATTTTTTTAAAACATCATAAATTATTAAACAATGTGTTTTTAAGAACATGATTGGGTTCCCATCAAAAAATCTTGTTTGAAGTAAAGTAGAGATGTTTGGTTTAGGTTCTTCTTTCTGATACATTTTCTATTCATTCCTGATGAATCCAACATAGTGAAGTGTCACATTTCTCCAAATCCCACTGAATGGTAGGATTTAAAATAGTTCTGCACATTCAGGACTTACGGAAAAGTCCTGAGATGGCATGCCAAAAAGGATGAGTACAGGAAGCTATTCAGAAAAGGGAGGAGCAGAAAGAGATGGAGCTAAGGACACTCAGAGGGGAGAAGTGAAGTAGTAAAATGTGAGCAGGCCAACTGATTAGAGGCTGTCGGTAATACAGTAGTACCATACACTATATCCCATCATATAGAATTAATCTTTATTCTCCCTGAGGTTTGTTATATTGCAAATTTCAGTTTTCATGTTCCTCTTTCTGGGTTACTAGTGAGAGTTTGTCAGAGCTTTTACTTTTTGAGGGCTTCTTCTAAGTGTTGCCTGTCAGTTTGTTCATTTGTTTATGATATTGCAACTGTGGAGTGACTTTTAAAATTAGAGGGACTGCCAACTTTTCTAGCATGGCTTAGAAGGAAGGCTCTACTCAGAAGACAAGTTAAATGGGGGTTTCTCTAATGGGTCTTCTAAATCAGCTAGACTAACAAGCCATATTACGTAACAACGATCGGGGGGAATATCGTTACCTAGATGACTGACACTGAATAGAAGCAGAGGTGAAGGTGAAGGTGAAGGTGAAGGTGGAACCATGTGTCAGGGTCAAGCCACCGCCCAAGATACCAACACTGAGACCAGTTAGAGGAAGTGTCACATTTTCCTCAGGCTTGATAGTGTGGCCTCACTGGGGCAGTGATTGGGGAAGGTCTCAGTTAACTGTAACTGTGCGTGGAAAGCTTTTCCTGATGCAGCCTATCCTCCTGTTGGCCCACTTAGCAAACCGAGCTCAGTAGTGTTATGTTGCCTGTGCCCCTTTTCGCCCTTTGCCATTATGAAAAAACATCTCACAACCTGCATTTGGAGAGACTGCACAGTCGTATGTCTTGTTCTGCTAGGAGCACCTGCAACATGCTATCCAACTTAAAGAAATGTTTGCTATCAGACACTCCTCCTAGAACTACTTCTCTCAGAAGTGACAAATGCTCCCCTCTGTAAATGCATTTGGTTAAGGCAACAAGTAACTGGCGAAAGGACGAGAGGAAATGGCCTCAAGTTGCGCCAGGGGAGGTTTAGATTGGATGTAAGGAAAAATTTCTTTACTGAAAGAGTAGTTAAACATTGGACCAGGCTGCCCAGGGAAGTGGTTGAGTCCCCATCCCTGGAAGTATTTAAAAGACGGGTAGATGAGGCGCTTAGGGACATGGTTTAGTGGGCATGGTGGTGTTGGGTTGACGGTTGGACTCGATGATGTGTTATGTTGCCTGTGCCCCTTTTCGCCCTTTGCCATTATGAAAAAACATCTCACAACCTGCATTTGGAGAGACTGCACAGTCGTATGTCTTGTTCTGCTAGGAGCACCTGCAACATGCTATCCAACTTAAAGAAATGTTTGCTATCAGACACTCCTCCTAGAACTACTTCTCTCAGAAGTGACAAATGCTCCCCTCTATAAATGCATTTGGTTAAGGCAAAACAGGCCCTTGTATTGCACTAACCACTGAGTGCATATACTCTGCTGGGTATATGGGTCTCTGGGTCATTTCTTTATCCTGTGTCACACAGCAATAAGCTGCTTGGTTTTCTTCGGGGAATGAGTTGTAGGAAAGCTGGGCTTTGTTCTTTTCTGGAGCTCCTCAATCCCCAGAAGATGTTCTCAGAATGTTTTTTCTTTGTTTTCATCTCCTGTCTTTCTAAGTAAGGTGCTGATTGTACTTTTTTCAGTACATTTTGTGCCCTATTCCCATTCAGACTCTCTTTTCTTATTTGCTTGCAGGTGCTGACTCTTCCATCTCTCCTTTATGCCAGTCTCCACAAATCATTAATCAAGTTTGGCTGACAGACATCCCTAACCCTTCTCTCAAACTTTCCACCCTTTTGGTGGACTTCCCTCTGGCAAAACGTTGCCACTTTTCTTCACATCCCTCTTTTAGCCTCTCCTTTGCTGTGATGCTTACAGGGAAGTTAGTGGTTAACAAGCTGATCTGTCTGCTATGCTAATCTGCATTGCTGCATTGCTTCCTTGTGGCGCCCTGTTTTTCTTGAGTTATGTTTTTTCTTGTATTATACAGAAACAACAGGACTAGGATAGGGCTGCATTTACACAGTGTGGCCTGATCCATAATTTGAACTCCCATCTAGTGCTGTAATACAAATAATAAGGACATCAATAAGAGTACTGGTGAAAGCTGGTAAAATATTTCAAATTATCTAAATTTTGACTGATTTTTCAAGTTCAGAAAAATAAACGGGAAAAACTATTTCTAACCAATTACGGATTTGATTGTATTTCATGTTTTATTTTTGAAATTGCAGAAATGTCTGGAAAATTATTGCAAAGCTCCACCATTACTTTAAGCTACCTGCCATTATGTTATCCTTTGTTCTCTCTTAAGACATGCTAGCACTTCAAAAATATAGAATTGCTGTGGCCTCAACACCATTTCCCTTACTTGCCATATGCAATTTCTCTTCTCACCATCTCTTCTCTTCAATGTTCAGGATCTTTCTTCAGGGTAAAGAATGGGAGCACTCAGCCTTTACCTAGCTTGTTGAAGACGGGTATTTTGTTACAATCCAGTAAGTAGGGTAAAATGAAAGGACACTATGATTTAGGCAAAAGACAGAACAAACAATGTAGGACAAAATGCAATAGCAGCTATCTGTGATGGCTGGGACTTCAGCCATCAGACAAAGTTTTAGATGAAAAGCCTACAGTCATAGCTTATTCTATGTGCAGTTCATGAGTAGCCATCAATCATGGCTGGCAGCCCAAGCATCTGTAAAACACGAATGTGGCCACCTCAGAACCAGTAATTCAGCGGATCGCTTGCTACACGGCCACAGACTTCTCTATTCCTGTTATGCCCCTATCCCAGTTTTCCTCCTCCGTGCTGTCAAAGAGGTTTACTCACACTATTGCTCACATTTTGGAGCTATAAAGAAGTATCCACAAGAATGGTGACCTGTAGCGTTTTTATTGTCTATGCTTCTGGAATGATCCTGTCACCTACAGAATCAGTATCTGAATAAAGTCTGCAGGTACTTGTAACTCCAGGTTCTGTCCCTAGCTGTCTGAATCAACATGCTACTACTGTCACTTTTTTTTTAATCACTAAGAGTCAAAGGGCTTGTCTTTAGTTCTGTCTTGCACTTGGCTGAACATGTTGTCAGAACCTATTAAATGTTAATAGTTAACAAGAAGCACAAAAGCTAAGCTCTGTTTGCAGATATCTCCACTCAGCTTAAGGGTAATGAATTTCCACTTAAGGATGTAGCTGTGGGTTGTATTAAAGTGGAAATTTACTACAGCAAAACATGAGGAAGATTAAAGTCATCTTGCAAACAACATTGTTAATGATTCATAGGACGTTGGTGCTAGATAGTTTTATGAAATAGTTGTTTAAAACAGTAATACAGCTGGCATCACAAAGAGAAGCAGACCACATTAAACCTCAGCTACAGTCTAAGACAGTGAGTCAGAGAAGTTTGCACAATGTGAGCTTTTTTTCTGAAATTTCTAGGCATCTGTCTCCCTGGCTCATTACAGCATTCAAACATTGCTTAAAGAAGCAATAACATAAAACTTCAGTAGTATTTTAAAACTATAGAATTTTTCTCTGACAAATGGAAGACACTTTCTGAAATATATTGGCAAATTAAAAAGTAAAATTTGCATCCCATGGTGGAACACTAAATATTATTAGATATGTGGCTAGAAAGAGAAGATAAAAATAATATGGATACAATAAGATGTGTCCTTAAGTGCTTAAGAAGTCCAGTATGTAACATTTTAGTAGCAAAAAAAAAAAAAATGTTATAGAGTCCATACAGAGCATAGGATGTGGTTTCTTCAGTGCTTGTAAGCTTCTGCATGTTGTAAACCTTGTTCTCATGGAACTTATAAAATTTGTAAGTCCACAGCTTGTAAATTAGTTATCATTGTCTGGCTGACTAAAG
>NW_008824864.1:1292360-1302278 GCF_000699105.1 Pygoscelis adeliae | reverse complement strand
TGTTCAAATGCTGAGCATGAAAAGACTGGAGACCTTTGTTACGCCAGCACACATGGCTATAACTAGAAGTGGCCAAAAAACATTGTCAAACCCTTTTCTGGCAGCATGACTGAAGAAGAAGCAGTGATTATTTTTCAAAAAATAAGCATGCCCATGGCATTTCAAATCTAGACAAAACCTCTCAATTTTCCTGGTTTTTTACATAACATCAAAATTCGGGGGGTTCATTTTCTAGTTATGTTTCATTTCATGAGGTTTTTAAGGTCTCTTGGTGTAGATTGCACATTATTTCACATTGCTGTCTTTACAGGTATCCAGTCAATGCTAGATATCTAGGCACCCCTTGTGGTTAAACAAGCAGCACCTCCAGGAATGTATTCATTCATTCCAGGAAAATAGATTGAGCTGCCTCCTTAGGTATCCTCTCCATCAGCTGCAGAACAAGTCTTGGCAGCCGGTGTGCCCTAAATGCCATACCTATGTTTCTGAAGTTATGTGAGATGAATGCAGCTCTTAATGTGATTCTACTGATTATTTTTGGAAACAAGCATTTGCCATTAACCAAGTGAAACATTGGACTGTGTATTACTTGACAGTTTTCAGAGTTTTTGTTTGGCCAGATTAAAACTTCACTGAGATTCTGAAACAAATTTTGAACCATGGATTGACTGTGAGGGATGAAAATTATATTTACTTGTCAGCAGCCGGCATAACAAACAAGCAGAAGGTAGGTCGTTGTGACCCTGAAGGTCTGGATGACTTGATGAAGGTAAATGGTGCAACCTACAAAAAGACTACAGCAGAATCAAGCATCAAGGTACCTTCTCTGAAATCACGGTGTCTTCTCCTAAATCCTAGTGTCTCTTCCACAGTCCTTCTTTCTCCTAAGAAGTAAACTAACTCCTTCCCTCCCTCCTTCCTTTTGTACTAATAGAAAGACTTAACAGCTGGAGTAATTCAAATTAGGGTTTCTGAAAACAGGGAAGTGCAATATTATATCCATGAACCATTCCATGAACCATGAACCAGTTCTTCCAACCTAGAAGCTACCAATTCCTGCTAAAAACTGCTTATGTATAACCCAGTTGCATTCACTAAGTTAAGTGTAAATGGCCTGATGGCGAAGGGAGGCATTAGTTGTAAAATCTTGACAGCACTGGGATTGTGAGGAAAGGTTATTTAGGGTCATGTCTAGCAACCCTTCACTGCTACTGAATGAAAAGAACCAGGTGAATGGGCACTTCAAGAGGTTCAGCTTACTGCGTTTTAATGCTATGCTGGTGTCCCTTTCGGTAATGATGCCTGGCGTTATTTTACCAGGGAGATTGGCAGCTGTGAGGCAGCAGGACATAAAGAGCAAGTAAAGATGGAAACCTGCATGAAAGGGTGCTAAAATGGAGTAGGTCAGGAGCTCTTATTTGAGAATGTGCTCAAAGTGTACAGCAAATGCAGCTCATTGTATTTCTTTCAAACACCAGTTTTGCTTTAGCATGGTGAAGGTGCTGCACACTGGGTCGGTTCTTTGTGGTCATATGCCCAACTGTCTGGGCAATACCAAGACTGAGGGAGAATACATGCATTTGGGCATTTTAGAATATTGTTTGGAAACAGCAAAAATGCAGCTGTGTACCATCAGTCTTAATTTCCTAGGGTTTGTGGGCTTGAGTTTTGCTGAACTGTGTGATTTGAACTGTCAAACAGACTTAATTGTGCATTTATAAAGGGTTGGGGGTTTTGTCACTGATCAGTTTGTTCAATTTGTCTCTGTCTCTCTCTTTTTCTTCTTTTTTTTTCTTTTTTTTTTTTTTTAATCAGAAAGGAATACTATTCTTCATAACTAGCAATAATTTGGGCAATAGAAACATTTACTAGGAAGACAGGCATTTTCTGATTTCTGTGTGCACCAGCCTTTTCCCTCTCTTAGTCTGATTATGGTACTAGTTGCAGAGAAGCTTGGTCTCAGTAAGTTTAATACCATGCCGTGGTTTGTAACACAGGGTTTTCTCGGAGCACGTGAAGTGCATTCCTTTGGGATGAAATTAACTTGGAAGAAGTCCAGGAGCACACCTACTGCATGCCAGCTACAAATTCAGCCCATGGGACCAGGCTAGATCTCATTGAAGCAAAGCCACCCTGAAATGCGTATAGGTCCAGGATGGCTGTAGATCACTTCTCCATGTGGCACGTTCACCCTGAGAGTTTTGCTTATGGCCAGAGTAAGTAAACATAGAACACCACCTTGAACCAGGCCAATACCATGACAGTGGTTTGTCTGGGAACACCCTTACATAGGCTTGCTATAAGTGTTGTTCCCAGCCTGTTTCTTCTGGACATTTAGCATCTAAACTCGAGCTTTAGCAACCTTTTTATCATGGCTTTTCCTGAATGACATGTGGACTGTGTAGTAGCTGAAATGAATGCTGAAGAGCTGAAACAGACTGGGTATGACAGGGGTCCTAGGCTGAGCCCCAGATGAGCCAAAACAAGCAGCAAGGAAGGCAGTAGACCATCCGGAGAGTTTTGTTTTGTTTGCATATGCAGTGCAAGCACAGCCTTCACAGGAGAGAATAGCTAGCAGCCTCCTTGCTACAGTAAACCTGGTGGATGGAAAGATTAGCTAAAAGTGGTAAGCAATGTTACCAAAGTCAAACTTAGCTAACTCAGAAAAGAATATGTCATTGCATTAAAGCATTGTGGACACTATATGCCCAAACACATATAGGGATCTATTAACTGGTTAAATTCAGGTTACAGATGCTACCTGTTTTTTCAGAGCAATATACAGTGGCTGGTGGATAATTGTAAATTTGAATTATTGCATTCGTTCCAGCTTCCATCTCCCTGACCATATTATGTAAGGATTGATTCTGATCTTATACAGGTATTGGACCAATATAATTCTACTGCTCTTAGTTAATACATGTCATTTTTCGTCAAACTCATGAAGGAAAGCCAGAATCATAGTTCCAAACCGTATGATTTAAATTGATGTGGTCTCTTCCTCTACTTTTATGATGTTTCCATATCAGCGTGATTTTACTGAAGTATGTAGAGCTATACTGTGTTAAGACTCAATGGCAGTGTGGAGAATCAGTATTAATGAAGAACCTCGTTAGGAAAAATTATCTTTCAGGTTTACAGTATTAGCATGTTGAAGACAGAAAATTTTCAGATAACAGTCCTTCAAAGGAGGGTGATGAGAATTCAGTTAATTCTTTGAAGATAGGTAGAGTTAATAAACATAGTGGAAATTTTAGAATTTTAAGGCAGATGAGTGTACACTTCAGGAGATCTGCAATAAGTATAAAAAAGATTTTTCTTTTGTATCTTTGACGAGAAGTGATGAATAGTAACAAATAAAATTTGAAATCCTTGGGGAGAAGAAATTGTGATACAGCTGTAAAAATATGAGGTCAGCCCTCTGTTTAGCCCAGTTATATTTAATTGAAGATGCTTGAATATACATCAATGAGTGTCAAAGGGTCAAAAATAAAGCAGTTACATGAGGGTAGATCATATTTGCCAAGAGAAAGGGAAAGAAAATTCCTACAGGAAAGGGAACACTAAACCAGCCATAATAAAAGAATCAAATATAGTCTAGTCCAAACATGGGTAAGGGGGAGAGCAATTTATCACTGATAATCTAATTATAAACTACAGTTAAGAACTGTGGGTGGTGGAATCAGGAGTATTGATGAAAGACTGAAAAAATGGATTAACTTAGTATTAAGGAATATTTTCTGTCTTTTCAGAGTTAAAATGCAAGGAAAGAGAAGTATTTAAAGCTGGTTGGTGTTACAATACTACAAGTGAGCAGACTGAAAAAATAATTTCTCTCTTCTGCCACTCCACATATTATCTAAGGACCTGATCATGCAGATCTGCAGTGAGTGAGGAGATCCCACAAAACAGGCAGCCCATATAAAAGTCAAAGTGGTAAGTCTTAGGAGAGCAGGCACTATCTGCTTTATTCCTCTGTGATTTTTTATTGGAAAAGGAGAGAGGGAATGGTGATAGAGTCAGTGCTCTGTTCCCCTATGGACCAGTTCAGCAGAAGGTAGCAGTTATTGTATGTGAAGATGACCCTTTGATTTACATATGAAGCACTGAGACAGATTGAGGAGAAAGCCACAGTGAATGCAGGTATAACAAGTGATCTGAGAACTCCTAAGCTTTAATCTGTATGCCTGTGAAGGAAAAGAGATTCTAGCAGAGGGTTAAGAACAGGCCCAGGCATGCTCTACCTTTCTTTAAAAAAGGGGAAGCCTCCAAAACTAAATCAGAAGCAGAATCTGAAGGACACCCAAACACTGTTATCCCAGGAGGATGCCTACAGAAATTCAAACTTATTTCATTAGGCCCTACCTGTCTGGTAAAAAGTCCTGAACTACTGGCATTGTCCTAATACTATGTTGGGCTTTTGGGGGCAATAAACGTCCTGGCTAATTGATAAATCAGTTTTTGCCTGGGGTGTTATTTAAACTGAGTAACAGACAAGTAACACTTCAAACTAGAAAACATATATATTCCTCACTATGCAGCAGGGGCTGAAAACCTGAAAGGTTTTTCTTGTTTCGTGTGATAACAAGAGCTCCCCAGATATACCTGTATGTGTACATTGATGCACTGATCTAGGCTGATACAGGTTTTGATGACACACAAACCACCCTTGGAGGAGTTCAAAATTTCAGCATCGCTAGAGAATTTTATCTGACATCCTAGAATTATATTCTTTTCCACTTGGTTTTCCAGATGAAGCCCAAAGGTGAAGCTCCTTTACTTAAACTCATCATACCTCTTAATGCATAACTAGGTATCATGGGAAATGTTCAAGCAAAGCCATAAAAACTTATACAAGCAGGTATGAGCACAGGAACACCAAAAGCTGTCTCAGCCCTTAATGCATTCTTGATGTGTTTATGGGTATTTCATTATCACTTGAATACCCTGTTTCTACTGATGATAAAGCTGCATTCTGCATCTCCAGCAATGGTGCCAGATTTGTTTCCTATGAAAACCAGAAGTAGAAATCCTGACTACCGCCTGATGTATTTGCAGGACTAGCTGACTCTTTTATTTCAAAGCCATTAGTGGTTCAAAATCTTAGACATTGGATCATTTAAGTTAAGTCTAAATTATTCTCATCTCAGCCATCATATCAATTCACCAATGACAGTCTTTAGTTAAATTATGCAGTGTATGTCAGCTCTGCTTTTATAGTGACATCAGTACCTTAAGTGAAGCAAACCTTGCAGGTACAGATAATATTTTTATTAGACCAAGCGACAAAGCTGGAGAAACAAGAAAGCTTAGCACTCACAAAGTTGTCATTACCACATTTCCAAAGGACTTTCCTGCCACCTGAGCAATTTGACTGAGGTGTATTCTTTCTCCAAAGTTCTTTCTTACACAAAATGCTGCACATACAGTCATGCCTTGTATTCAAAAGGTTTTGTCTGAAGTGTTTTGTTTTGGTTTGTTTTTTTAAATATTAAAAATATTACTCAATACTACCATCGATTCTCTAGCATTCTTATATTGTATACAAGAAAGAAATTTCATTATAAAAAATCTGAAGGTAAAACTTACGTATCCAGTTAGATAAAACTGTTCTATAGCAAAAAAATCTCTTTCTCTGGACATTAAGCAGACTGATAGAGAACATGCAATAAGAATATACTAGATCTAAATTCTGCTCCATGCGATCTTGTGTAACCTGACCGATACCAATGGACTGCATGTTCTGCAGTGTGTAAATCAGTGCAGAACTTGGCCCACGTTCTCCCAAAATGCAGTGCATTGATGACATTGCAAAAGCCTCTTGCAAAAAAAATCTCTGAAAGTGAGCAGAGAAAAAATGTAGCCAATTGAACATTAACTGCATAGTCTTGGATTCCATTCAATATTGGAATAACTGGAGTCAAAAAAGTAATGGGGAAAACATAATCAATAATTAGCAGGGGGATCTGTCCTGAATTACAATTTGCATACAACAGCCTGTTTTTAAGGGATTTTTTTTTAATTGGGAAAAATAATAATTGGATAACTAGATTAGTTTTATTTAACCGTGTTTGGTTTTTCATACTAGTATTAAAAAAAAAACTTTTCTGTTTTCTGTTTTTAATGTTAGTAAGGGTTTCCCTTGCCAGCTGTTCACCCAAAAATGGAAAAAATCATTTTCATAATTTCTTGCTCTTTCCTAATCTACAATTTGCCAGAAGAACAGAGCAGGAAAGCATGAATAACTTACGTGTTTTAAATTGGTCCTTTAATTAAAGTCACCTATTTCAATATGTTATTCTTTACAGGAGAAATACAAAAACACATTGCATAGGATGTAGATTTCATCTGTGCTAAACAAAAGAGCCCCAAACTGGTGCCCCAGACTTGGCTCACAGGCCAAGTGCCATGGCCTGGCTCTGTGTCCATGTGCCTAAACTTTCTTCCTCTCTGAAACAGGGTGGCTGCATCTGAACTGCCTATTGGATGCAGTTTTTGGGCTACGAACTTCCCTGAACCACATCAAGGGTAGCTGGCCTGAACCAAAAGCCTGCTAGGGAGTATACTTACCATTAAACACTTACTGTAGAAGTCTGTAAGTTAGTGTTTGCATCTATTTACTTACACAAATGTATAAATATATATATATTGTAAATCAGAGTGCATTCATTTTTGGCACATAAAAATGCATAAAACAAAATGCTCCTTTTAAAAATGTATCCACAAGGTTCAGACATCATACTATTTATTTCAACACAGAAGAAAATTGTTTTTAATAGAAAAAAAGCTGATGTCTTAAGTTGATGTACTCTTGTACATTGTGTACTATTAAACACTGTGTTAAAAAAAACTACTGATGAATGACAAGAAGAAATGAAAGTGCTTTCTAACAAGAAACAACTGGGCTAAAAGCAAACATTTCAAAGACAGATTAAACTATGGTCCATCCTAAGGCTCCTGCTCTGGCACAGCCGTAACACTTTAAAAAGAGCAACTGAAGATTTTCCCTGCCAACATCTTTATGTCACAGTGAGTGAGTTCACTCACAGTTTGTAGAGCATGTTTTGCACGTAGCAGGACACATCCACAGAGCAGCTTTGGTGTGGCAGAGCGGCCAGATGGAGGTCTGAGGTGATTTAAAGCTACTGGCTCTGAGGGTCTTAATGCAGAAGGCAGGATGCAAGGCAGTTTCTTACAGCAAAATCCATTGTCAGCTTGGACATGATGACCCATTCTGAAAAAAGTGCAGTCTCAACACCAGGTCAAGCCTCTTCAAAAGTTGTTCTGGTTTCAGCTGGGATAGAGTTAATTTTCTTCCTAGTAGCTGGTACAGTGCTGTGTTTTGGATTTAGGATGAGAATAATGTTGATAACACACCGATGTTTTAGTTATTGCTGAGCAGTGCTTGCACTAGTCAAGGACTTTTCAGCTTCCCATGCCCTGCCAGTGAGAAGCTGGGAGGGGGCACAGCCAGGACAAGCTGACCCAAACTGGCCAAAGGGATATTCCATACCATGTGACGTCATGCTCAGTACGTAAACTGGGGAAAGCTGGCCAGGGGAAAGTCCCCCCCTGCTGCTCGGGGACTGGCTGGGCATCGGTCAGTGGTTGGTAAACAATTGCATTGTGCATCACTTGCTTTGTATATTTATTATTATTATTATTATTATTATTATTATTACTGTTGTTGTTGTTGTTGTTGCTGTTGTTGTTATTGTTATTGTTATTATATTTCAATTATTAAACTGTTTTTATCTCAACCCACGAGTTTTCTCACTTTTACTCTTCTGATTCTCTCCCCCAGCCCACCGGGGCGGGGAGCGTGAGCGAGCGGCTGTGTGGTGCTCAGTTGCTGGCTGAGGTTAAACCACGACAAAAGTATTACTGAAGAGGTGAGTAGCAGCCTGGATAAAAAGCCTCAAGGCAAGGCTGGTTCCACATTAGGACTGGTATTTAGAATCAGCTAGGGTAATACCTCCTACCTGAGGTGTCACCTTTGACACCCCTTTTAATATCTCTGCTGACTCCTATTCAGAAAGCTGATTTGGAAGGACTTTTCTTTCTCTCTTTAGGTTAGCTGCAGAAGTTGCAAGCTTTCAACTTCTATCCAGCTTCATCTCACCAAAGATAACAGAGGTGGATAATGGAACAAATAATTACTGTACATTTCACACCATAAAAGTCAGGATGCGACTAATTTGACAGAAACTTTTGCAAGCCCATTACAAACACTCTGATCAATTTTACAGGGGAGTTTTGAATCCACATATAATGCAGCTATATAGATCTGTACATAATCAGATTCTTGAAGGTTGCAGTTGGAGAATGATGAATGTGCAATGGGAGTGGTAACACATGAGCATATTTTTCCAAGGGAAAAGGATGGGAACTATTAGAAACAAACTGTTGAGCTATATTCATGCAGAAACACTGATGTTTGCAGATGGATTTCATGTGGAAGGTGGACTGTTCCAGTTTTAAGCCTCACTGATGCAAGGAGGTGTCAACTGAGGAACCAGGGGGGTTTCTAGCAGCTATGAAGTAATGTAAAACTAGGGATAATGTTGGTTTTTCTGTAGTTCCTCCATCGAGGCAGAACATCCCCCACTCTACATCTGTGGAGCACATCTGTGTTGCCTCTGCAACTCACCTTTTTGCTGTTTGTTCTCCCTTGGGATAGCAGCAAGGAAGCAACTGAAATGGGCATAGAGCTAAAATGGTCTGTGGAGGAAGAGGTGACATGGATGACTGATCCAACAGGAATCACAGCATTTTTCCTATACATATGCAAGGTATATATGAACTTAAAAACAAGGCTTTTAGTTCTCTTCTGTATGGTACTAGATGCAAGGAAAGGAACCAACTACCTCTGGACATTGGAGAGTCGGGTGCCTTGAAAGAGGAGGACAGGAGGAGAAAGAATATGTGTATTCTTACTACTCCTATTGCCTGTACATATGGATTTCAGTCAAAAAAAGAAGAACAGAAAGAAGAACAGAAAGGATTTGGATTTGTACAGTAAAAGGCCTAGTGAAACAGCTCTGACAGCAAATATGTGGAAAAGGAGATTTGCCATGTGAAAGAGGAAGTCTTCAATTCTTGCCAAGGGGGAGGGGAACAAGAAATCTTGGGAGCTTTCAGTCCACAAGGATTAGCTGGTAACTATTTTATGGTCTGTCAGTTTATCAGGACTGGAGTGTATTTCCAAAGCAGAGAAAGGAGACAGCAAATTGGTACTTGTAATAGATCAACCGTTGTGAGAAAGCAGTTATTTTTATTTTAGGGTATTACTCTAAGTAAAATAATTTTTCATGTTGTAAGTATTTAGTGTTACTCTGATGTAAATGCTAATTAAGTTATATGTATTAACAGAATATAGCACCCTCGGTTTATTATGGAGTCCCATATGTTATATTTACATGATCAAATAATATGTAAATGAATTACTTTGAAGGGGCAGCTTCTGGGAGTTGTTCCCCAAAGTAACATTTCAAATGATGATCTTCATTTTGTGTCTGACATGTGGGCAAATTGAAGAGCTTCACTTTCATTATAATAACCTTGATTTTTGCAGTCAAATTTCCTGATGACTATTCTCTTTGACTTGTGTGAACTTACCTGAACTGATTTCCATATAATAACATTAGTAACATAAAAACATTCGTAAATGTTTAGAGGGCTGAACCTAATAAATCCAACAAGCAAACAACTTAAAGAAATAGAATACTTGGAAATTCACTAATTACTTGCAGTCGCGGTATCATGTTAGAAATTACTATTATTTTCAAATGGAGCATCTCCAAAAGGCTTGATGAGCTTTACTGCACATACACACACTATACTTCACTCATCGCTGTGGCAAGGGAACAGCAATCTGTCCTTTTTCTGTGGTTTGGAAGCAAGAGAGGCAGGGGGATA
>NW_008824864.1:1283478-1292325 GCF_000699105.1 Pygoscelis adeliae | reverse complement strand
ATGGGAAGACAGGTGATGTAGCAGCGGGAAGCATTTACCTTCTCCAGCTCAATAAAGGAGGAAGGGGCAGTCTATGTTGTCTGCACAATGTGAAGGTCTTAAGCCTGTCTCTCTCCAAAATCAGTGAGGGAGGGGAAGGCTTTTGTTTCCTGTTTAATGTACAGAAGCGAGGGAGGTCGGATTCTCCTACTTCCTAGCCTGCCAACCAGCCAAAAATTAGAGCCCCACAGGACGACCGGTTTGTCACGTCATGCTGTTAGCAGAGGCTTGCAAGGCAGCCCATCTGCTGCCACTGTCATGCTGGTGCTGTTATATGGAAGAGCTGGCAGAGAAGACATTCCGCTTCTGGGCTGTTTATTGAGTCCTTGGGAATAAGGAGCATGGTGTGTTCAGAGGGGCCGGAGTAGACTGTGGGAATGGGAAACCTGAAGGATTTGGGGGCAGGGAGAATGTGAAGCTGCTGGATTTTCTGTGAAAGTGTGCATGAAATCAACGGGCTGTTGGGGGGGGGGAAGAAGGAAGAATTTGTAATTCATATATTTGTTCTCTGATAGGGAAATATAATACTGGTGGATTTGCTTTTGAGAGAAAAAAAATAGTATTTGAGAAGGAGGTTACTTGCATGACCAGAAAATGATTGAGGGAACCCCGTTTTAAAAGAACCGGATGCCTAAGCCTGAATTAATGAACTAGGTACTGCTGTTGAAACAATGCAAGGAATTTCCGAAGGAAAGACAGAGGGGACCTTGGAAAAGCAAGAAGGTAGGAAAAATTATCAATTGAATGATCAAGTTCAAAACAGATCAGAGATACTTTTGCTAGTTTATTTCCTCTCCCTCTTTTAAAAAATCTTTTTCCTCAGAAATAAATGTTTAACTGGAAATATATGTAATTAAGACCCTGTCAGTTATTTGGTTTGGAAGGGAGGAGAGGACTGGATTTTGTTTACTTTTTGAAAAAGAAATTACATCAGAACTGAAAACTGACAAGCAGGCTATTGCTTCACTGTTCAGATACACGACCACAGAAAACATCTAGGCTGAGATGTCATAAATTTTCATATTTCTACAGTTTTTCCACAGTTTGCTTTTGACACCTGAGAGTTCTCAACAGCTCTAAATGAAGAGGGGAAAATGACAGAAATGTGTAGATTATTTAAAATGGAAACCTAAAAGCTTTGGCCAGCTCAAATTCTAACATGTCTGTTCTTCTGCGTTATTATCACTGGTATTTAAATGATAGTGATTATAATGTCTTTGTCATTGCTGCAGAGTGAATTAGGAGAGGGGATATCACTGATGCCAGCTGCAATTAAGCATGAAATTTCAGTTTTCATTCTGCCTCTTTGTCTCGGTGTTCATATGAGTTTTATGCAATCTCTCTCTGGCCAACAGGAGCCTTTTCCTTGGTTTCATCTCACACCCAGATCCTCAAAAAGTTTCTTTCATAACAAGACTTTTTGGTCCCATTTATTTCTAGAAAGCCTGAACAACACAGTATGTATTTTATAGGAAGACACATGGTAGTGCATAGGCAGCAGCGGGCTTTCTAGCTTGATTTCCTATGGAAATAAGATTGATATTAACAAGCAGTTTTCATGTCTGTTATTCTCCCCTCTATTCATAATCTTGAAACCCTTTTCCAATTTCAGCCATATCTGACAGATTACTTCAGTTTTCAGAGACACTAAACTGCAAATTTCAATAAATTGGTGGTTGGGACAGAAGAAGATCCAAAGCAGTCTTTACTGAGAGAAAACCTAGAGCAGAAGCTCAAGTATAATATCAGAAACCAGAGTGGCAACAGGGCAGCAAGGCAATGTTAGTGCTCTAGTCATAAAAGAAGCTTTGGCCAGAATTTGTCTTTCAGAGGAGAGCTTAACCAGAAAACCTGGAGATCCAGGGAATAAGGCTTCAGGCATTCTTCTGATCATGGAATGATTCACATTCCTAGGAAAGAAGATGGCTTGTCACTGAAGTATTTCATTGTAGATATATACTTTTTCTCATTCTTTCATTTGAAGAGAATGAAAACTTCTACTCTAAAAACTTAACAGGAAGTGAAGAAAATGCAGTTCTTTTCCTGAATTTTCTAGACAAGACTGGAAATCCCACACATCCACTCACCTTTCTCGGAAGTCCTTCTATTCATTCATTTGAATAATGATCACATACTATTTTCTTTTTATTTACTAATGATAAGTAAGAAGTTACTGATTCCATTTATTAAGTCAAAATTCAAACATTGCCAGAATGAAGTAATTTGTACCAGAGGTCACTTCACTGTCACCATTTATAATAAGAGATTAGAGACTGTGTTAATGATAACTTTGGAGTAGTGAAGCTGCATCTAATTTTATATGGCAACATATTTTTTTCCTGTCTTTCCATCGTTATAAACCTACGTACAATTCCTCTTTTGGATTGGAGCATCTCATCGTTTGAACTCAGAAATTGCCCTTTTTTTTAATTCAAGAGTTCAAAGAAATGCCTCAATGAGAAGAAAAAGACAAAGAAGAATAAGTTCTGTACCTTGATCGGACCAGTCATGGGAACAAATTCGAGGTGTGGAACAACTGAGTAGGCAGCAGAACTGCAAAAGGGATTTTGAATGTGAGTAAGCAGATTTATCCTACTTCAAAAAAGGACTCCTCGTACAGGCTGTATAAATGGGGGTGTGCTATATAAGGTTTGGGAAGTAATACTTCTTCTCCATATGAATAAAGCCTCATCGGGGATACTGTGCCCGGCTAAGGGCAGATAACAGTTCAAGAAATGTCTGTACCCATTGGCAAGAATCCAGAGGTGAACAACAAGAATTATTAGAGGTCCAGAAAACATGACTTGTGAGGAAAGGTTGAAAGAGCTGGGTTTGTTTAGTCTAGGGAAGGGAAGAATGTGGAGAGACATGATAATAGCCACTATGAACAGGACAAGACATGATGTGTTTGAACTGCTTCAACAGAATTAGGGTGGGCATTAGCAAAAAAATCCTTTTAATGGCAAGATAGTGAAGTGCTGGATTAGCTTGCTTCAGGAAGCTGTGGAGTCTTTCACTGGAGATTTAAAGAGCAATTTAGACAAACATTTGCCAGGTGAGTTATGAGACTGAAATTTCCTTATATGTAACCCTGCCTAGGGTAGGAGAATGGACTGGATGACCTCTTAAAGTCTATGGCAGCCTATTTTTTTTATCTTAATTATGCTAGAGAAGGAGTGATTTTTTTACCATTGTTTAAAATCACAATTTTTAATCTTTTAAAATATTTTTAAAGTGAATGGGGCCTAATCCTCTGTTTCCTCACACACAGTATTCCCACTTACATGCATATAAGTGCATGCAAACCATCATTATCTTGACTGATTATTATTGATTGTTCATTATTCCAAACATCTTGTGTCCAGAAACAAGTGACTTTAAAGGTTATATTAGATTTAGACTTCTCCCTTCATAGTAACTATAAACTGTACAGTATGTATATTTAAATATGTATTCATTAGTATTTAAAAAAATGAATTATTTTATTAATAACTAGCTTAGTAAGCTTTAGTAAGCTTTAAAGTAGCTTTGTAAGTCTGATACATTTTTACTCAAGATAGCTACTGTATTCATTAGTATTTAAAAAAATGAATTATTTTATTAATAACTGGCTTAGTAAGTTTTAAAGTAGCTTTATAAGTCTGATACATTTTTACTCAGGATAGCTACTTCTGGGATATATTCAGTTATTCTTTCTAACACAAAAAGAATATAGTATTCTGTTACTGTTTTTTACTCTTTTTAACTATGCAAAATTGATACAGATAAAAGGTAGCTGAACTGGACTTTGGCTGAAATATCTCTTCGCTTTTATCAGTTTTAAATTTACTGACTTTTAATTCTACTTTTTTCCCTCTGCTCCTGAATTATATATCAAAATAAACAAAACCACATGGTTTGCATTCCTTATGCCAGTCCTTTCTGGTGCATCCCTTCTCATTCACCTCTCTAAAATCCACAAACCTACTATTTCCAGTTTGTCTTGCAGATGTCCCTTTGCCTCTGTAAATGTCAAAACAGGGTGTTGACTGGGTGCCTTCCGAGCAACAGCATATCACATGCAGCAAGAGGAGGAGAGACAGCTGAGAACAGCATCTTTGGAGCAGCAGCAGAATGGGCAGATGGCATTAATTTGATTTTTTGGACCACTTTAGCTAGCCAAGTACACAAGAATTACATAGAAGACACGTTACGTGGCATTTTCTGGTATCTTAACTGTGACAGCAACTACTAACAGTGATGGAAAAGCTTTGCAAGACCCTTTCAGGTGGATGATACAGCATAATCTGCTTCCAACACTAGATTTCACCTTCATTGCTAACAATCAGAAATTGAAATGAAACTTGAAGAATACAGCTTAGTAGTAGGGATGTTGTAACTAATACTCTGAGGAGAAACAGAAGCAAGTGTAATAGGGAAATATAGTACCTTCTTAGTCTTTCCAGCAGGCATAGCTGGAAAAGAGAAACAAGCTACTGAAAAAAAATTAATACAATTGGGTCTGTCAAAGCATGAAACTTAAAGCTAAATATAGGTTTTAAAAGGTCTTAAATTATTCCATTTGGACTGATAATTTAGTTGAATTGAGATGGAAAAGAGTGGTTAAATTTTTTGGAGGAGAGGGTTCTTTTGCTATGTATGTGACACAGAGACAGATCAGCATGCGGGAGACAAGATTGTAATGAGCTATAAAACCAGTATCTATATCAGGTCAGTGTGTTTTAGTATCTAATAGAATAAGAAATGTCAGTTTTCCAGATGCACATTTTAAAGATGTGCTTCCCTGCAAAATCATCTCTGTCAGCTCAGAAATAGAACTGTTATTTAGTGAAAAATATTCTGTCAATAATGGATGTTCCTATCCTTTATCTGTTGTTGAAAAGTTCATCCTGGTGCAAAAGAGTTGTTTTGTTTTGTTTTGTTTTTTTAACTAGCTTAGCACATTGGATAAAGTTTGTCTTATTTTACATGCACAAATACAGGGTTCATGGATCCTGTGGTTCTGTTGTGAGCAACTACTAATTATTGTGGTTGTGGAGGTATTTCAGTAGGTTTGGAAATTACTACTTCACAAAGGCAGTTTGTTTTAGTTGGCACTGGTTTTGCTAGTATATAAATAATTTAAAGTCTATTAATGAGCACAACAGGCTGATTTTGTAGCCCAGAGACCACAGCAGTCATCCAGGTTGCCAAAGGAGACAAAGCAGAGATCTGAACTTTAGTGTCCCTCAATGGCACAGTTGTGCTGTTTGTCCCTCAATACGTACTGAAAATGGTAGGGCTGGTCTTTCTTATTTCTCCTCAGAGGGGAAGTTTTAGTTCCAGTGCAATTTTTATTCCAATGTGCTTTTTCTTCCAAAACCAGCAGGACAAAACAAATACTGAAGCCTCTAAGATGTTAAGAGAAATGGAAATTCTTGTCTTCCAGGCAGCTCTAGCTGGTGCCTGTTGCCAGTTTTGGA
The DNA here is from genome assembly GCF_000699105.1 of Pygoscelis adeliae. Taxonomy (NCBI): domain Eukaryota; kingdom Metazoa; phylum Chordata; class Aves; order Sphenisciformes; family Spheniscidae; genus Pygoscelis; species Pygoscelis adeliae. The sequence continues at coordinate 1,286,824 of NW_008824864.1, read as the reverse complement.
GAAGATGCTCATATAGCTTCAGGAAATTAACAGCAGGGAGTAACCTTACATTGGAAAGATATCCAGCTATATGACATCTGTGTATGTGTGTATGTAATCTGAAAAGTTCTGTAATGTACAGTTCACCAAAAGCCATTTTCCACACTGTAAAAAATGAGGACCCAAAGTATTGGCTTGTGCTAACCAGTCTTGATGCTGTTATGTTGTCTTGGGGCTTTGGTCAACCTTGAAAACAAATTTCATTGCCACTGTATGAAAAAAAAAAAAAGTAAAATACCATATTTTTAACATTCTCCAGCTGGCTATCAGTTCCCTACATGGAACTGCAAAGCAACATCTAAGTTGTGATTTATTTTTATAAATTAAGAGCAGGGCCATTATGCCAGCCCTATAAGACTCTGGGTGTTTGCAACGGCCAATTACTGTGGTAACTGCTTAAACAAATAAATTTTTGGATAAGGATCTGGAATAAACTCCTCCATTTAAAAAAAAAAAATCATGCAAAATATCGTTAGACCAAGACGTCCCAACCACTTCATCTGTTTGTTGCTAAATCTATATCCTTCGCTGGAATTCTTTCAGTGCAGATCTACAAAGGAATAAATGAAAAACTGCTGTTCTCCCACTTAACATATAGCAAGCAGCCTTTAAAAACAACTCTTCTCATCTGTTACATTCCAACCATATTTAGCTGTTTTTATCAGAGCTGTGTGGTAGGAAATGATCTGTGGTGGTTTTGTAACACTGAAATATGAGGATATGCAAGTACTGCTTTGAATCCAATATAATCCTGCGTAGGAACTTGTCCCACTGAAATCAAACTCATAAAAGCATACCTGTACACACCCTTCCTGAATTCAATTCTAAATGCCTCTGTTACTGTAATCCTGCTTGATGTGGCAAATCTTGCTTCTTCAGGGAAAATAATGGCATAACAAGAACCCTGTATCTCGCCATTCTGTACTATTCCCTTCAATCTTTCCAAACAGTCTGAATGGGACAAATAAGAAAATGCAGAGATGGCACGTAAATTAAAACAGTACGTTCTAATGCTTATCAATGAATACAGAAATACACACAGGCATAATTTTACACAAACTGAAAGGGAGACTCTGAAGTATTAGACCGACTATTTCAGAACTTAAGTTTTAAAAGCAATACTTGCTTTATGTGGATGCAAATAAAGTAAGAGACATGCTATTTGGACTATTATCATGTAACACTGAAGCCTACATGCAACGTGTTATCAGACCAAGTTACTGATTCTCTTTTCAGTGTTCAATATTTTTATGAGATGTTCCTAGGTTTACTTTAATATTATTTCACACACACACAAATTTATTTTATCCCATTTACAGTTATAGCTTTTGTGCTTTTCTTGCTTTAATGACAGGCTCCCCAAGCAATGAGGTTCCCAGTCCATGTGCTATTTATCACATTATCTATGTTCATGTTTCTTATTTCTAGTTGCAAGGAAAAAAGCTTCTTACTATGGCAATATTGGCTCCAGAGCTCCTAACTTCATACATACAGCACAAAATGTTCCAGTATGTCAAAGAGCCTCTAACTGTTGCTCAAATTAATTCTATTTATAGTGAAGTTAACACAGTCCACTTTCCTATAGGTTTATATCTTAAGCTTGATCCTTGGTGTGGATTTTCTCATAGCTAACAAAGGCTGGACTCATGCTCCATCCTTCCCCTGAGTGAAGACCTAATAGGGTCTCTTTCTGCTGTCCAACAGCTCATTTTTACAAAATGTTTCAGGACTTGGTGTTTTTGACATCTCTGGTCTTCTGAAAAATACTTTTTTTTTGACATCTCTGGTCTTCTGAAAAATACAGTTGAGATTTAATCTTTGGTTTAAAAGATTTGTGTTTGGAGGTGAAGGGGAAAGGGCAGAAAGGAAAAGCAGATGCACAGAGAGACATAGAGTCACAGACATGCAGGTCACAGAGGAACAATGATGTGTGGAGAACCCCAAAAACCTGAGCAGAGCCAACAGTGCACCCTGACCCAGCTACTCCCAGGAATGTTGCAGGGGACAATCTGCCCCATTGTCCGGACGTGAGACTCACCAGATGAGTCAATGAGAGATGTTCTCCCCGGTCACCTTACAGACTGAGGGGATTCGAGGGGTGTGGGACTCATCATGGGATGCTGGGAAGAGTATTTTTGGGATGGGGAGAAACCAAGCTCTGGGAAAAGGAGGGATCGAGGCGGTTTGGAATCTTTGGTAAATAGTGCGGGAAAACAGATAGAAAAGATTATAAAAGCAGCTGTCACATGTGAACAGGTTGCTGGTCGGTACACTTGTCTGGCCATGCCCTGTTCCTAGTCACCACACTCTATCCCCTCAGTAAAGTTTGTTCCTGACTATTTTTCTGAGTAAAGGGCTCCCTATTCTGTGTGCATATGTGTGTATGGAGGCCTAAGTGCCAGCCGCTGGAGAGGACACCACAAGACACAAGGTCCCATTTGTCTCTGGTGCTGGTAACTGGAGAAAGTGGAGAGTGTGCCTATTTTGTGGGTGTGTATGTCAGGCCAAGTATTAGACTGACCATCAGTCTAAGCAGGATACTGAAGAGACCAGAAGGTCTGAGAGAGAGCTCCTGGGAAGGCCAGCTACTAGGTCTGGACAAGCTAGCAGAGACACATGGGGTGTGTGTGTGTCTGTTCATGATGCAGCTGGAAGACAAGGGGATCCACGTGCCAGCTACTGGATACAGAGATTGTCTGAGGCCAGTTACTGGAGCAATATGTAGTGTGCCTGCGTGTGTAGGTCTGAGTACCAACAGCTGGAGCGGGGCTGCAGGTCTTAGACTTTTGCTTGCCCAGGTGCTAATAGGTGGGAAAACCTGGGGATCCAGCGGCCAGCTATGGGATAGACTGGGTGTCTAGGACCAGCTACCATAATGATACACGTATATGCTTTCCACTAATGGGCTTTCATCCTGATCAGCCAGAGAGGGGAACAGGATCATAGAATCATAGAATCATGCAATCATTTGTGTTGGAAAGGACTTTTAAGATCAAGTCCAACCATTAACCTAGCACTGCCAACTCCACCACTAAACCATGTCCCTAAGCACCCCATCTACACATCTTTAAAATACCTCCAGGGGTGGTGTCTCAACCATTTCCCTGGGCAGCCTCTTCCAGTGCTTGACAACCCTTTTGGTGAAGAAATTTTTCCTAATATCCAATCTAAACCTCCCCTGGCACAACTTGAGGCCATTTTCTCTCTTCCTAACATTTGTTACTTGGGAGAAGAGACCGACACCCACCTCGCTACAACCTCCTTTCAGGTAGTTGTAGAGAGCAATAAGGTCTCCCCTGAGCCTCCT
>NW_008824864.1:1259862-1282302 GCF_000699105.1 Pygoscelis adeliae | reverse complement strand
TCTTGGATTATGGGGGGTTCATCCTGCTCGCCATCCCTGTCTTCCAGCTCAGGGGGCCGAGTACCCTGAGGATAACTGGTCTGCCTGTTAAAGATTGAGGCAAAGAAGGCATTAAGTATCTCAGCCTTTTCCTCATCCTTTGTCACTATGTTTCCCTCTGCATCCAATAAAGGATGGAGATTTTCCTTAGCCCTCCTTTTGTTGCTAATGTATTTATAGAAACATTTTTTATTGTCTTTTATGGCAGTAGCCAGATTAAGTTCTAGTTGGGCTATGGCCCTTCTAATTTTTCTCCCTGCATAACCTCACGACATCTTGTAGTCCTCCTGAGTTGCCTGCCCCTTCTTCCAAAGATTATAAACTCTCTTTTTTTCCTGTGTTCCACCCAAAGTTTTCTGTTCAGCCAGGTCGGTCTTCTTGCCCACCTGCTCGTATTTTGGCACATGAGGATGGCCTGCTCCTGCACCTTTAAGATTTCCTTCTTGAAGAATGTCCAGCTTTCTAGCTCCTTTTATATTTCTAGCCAGTAATTACAAGCCTTCTCTGTCTTTGTTTTACTGGGCCAGACAAAGCCTTCTCTATTCTTCTTCTCTGTTATTTCTTCTCTGAAGGGCTTGCTATCCCTGATGCCCTCTAGTATCTCTCCACTGTGACTTATCCAGATGCAGTTAATCTTTCCTGGTTATTTAAGCTTACCCCTTCAAGAGAAATTTAAAGCTCCTTCCTCCAATGGTGCACACCAAATAGTACCTGAGCAAGGACATAGAAATAGTTCATAGTTACGACTCCCATGATGCTGAATAATTCCACCTCATCATTAACTCAAAAAGTTTGGATGATTCTTGATTCTGTGGATATAACATACATGTTCAACCAGCAAACTACTGAAATTGACTTAGATTAATGTCTTCCTTTTAATGTTGCCATTGCCTCTAGGGCTAATTATAAAGGAACATACTGGGTAATTAAAATGCTTCTATTTTTTAAAGATATACTTCTGTTAAAAAGCATAAAAGTGTATTTTTTTTAAATGAAGGTATTTTAACATTTGAAATATGGAAGTTTATGAATTGATGTCATTTTATTAAAAAGTACAAAATGGCAGAAACTCATAAACGTCCCTGTCTTGAATATATAAAGTATAGGGACATATATAAGTCATCACAAATTAAAACTACAGAACATCAAACAAGGTAAATAATGTTAATTAACAGTTATGATAGCAAAAACTCTTTCATTTTGTTTATTTGTTTTATTGATTTATGGAGTAGCTATACCTGCTAGAGGCTTGTGATGTGAGAGAACAGAGCAGTCCAGCAGTCCTTCCCACAGAAATAGTTCCAAAGGACGTTCCAGAACTGGAGGCTGTAAAAAGAGAAAAATTAAATTAAGAAGTATTACCAAAAATATTAGCATGACAAAATTCAAACAAATAAATATGCCATATTTAGACTTAGGGTGGACAAAACACAAGACAGAACACAGAGATCAGACATAAGAGAGATCTTATGAAGCACAAAACTAGAAAAGGACAGGAATTAGTGGTGTAGGAGGTAAGATTTCTCTTTCTCTAGGATTTTCCTCCCCACCCCACCCCAGGGTCTGCATTTTTTATTTTATTTAGAATTATTGTTTAAAAGATATGGTTGGAAGTGTGGGATGATAAGTCTGGAGATAGAAATATTGAGGAGACACCCAAAAATGATACTTACAGTCTGGAAATGAGGAAGGTTAAGGCAAAGGGACTCCCGATAAAATACTTAATCAAAGTGCAGGTCTGACCTCAGGCATTGAGGATGGAGGAAACAAGAAAGAATGAGCAGAATATCTTAGAGTAACTGTGATACTGTAAAGAGCTTGGTGCCAGTGGGGGGTGCCTTCTGCCTTCCATGTGCAGTAGGAGTGGGGACTCCTCTGATAGAGAATCCACGGAAGTAGTGCTCATAGTCCGGGCAGCTCTTGCTCCAACATCTAAGGGTGCATGCAGAGTAACTTGCATTGGACAATCCCAGAGCATACCTTGCACCTTCACCAAACCCAAAAAATTACAACTGAGACAAAGTGGATCCATTCCATCTCCCATTTAGGTACTATGTGTAGAAGGAGACTGTTTATGTGTAAGCCTTTTGGCATCAAGCTATATTCTTAAATACACCTCTGCAGCCATTTTAAATTCAGGTGTCTTTAGGCACCACAAGGATATGTGCTTTAATCCATGTCACACAGTAGGTAAGCAGTACAATCAGGAACAGACCCCACATTTGCAGTAGGACCACACAGAATTAAACTCAGGATGGATGGCTGAAATATCAGGCACTAAAGAATGAAATAAGAAAATCAAATATGCTTTTCTGAATGCTTTGGGTAATAAAATGTGTTGGGTCCCGTCCCCCCCCCGCCCCCAGTACTCCAATCCCATAAGCACCCTTTTGTTTTCAGTGCTTGATGATATTTGGTTTCAGTTTGCGGTTTTGCTATTGTTCTTTTAAATGAAGTAAAGAAATATATACTGAATAAAATGGGGAGTGTACTTGACCTTTAACATTTCATGAAAAGGTTTGTTATGTTTGCCACATTTAAATGAAAAACAACTTTGACTGGAGCAGCAAAAGAAAAGACTAGAAGGAACAATGCAGTTGGATGATAGGCAGTTTTCCTAACGGCAAACTCTTTTCAAGATAGGCCTAGATTATGGGACCAAACATTTAAGCAGACACTTGGCAGAGATCTACATTCACTGGAAACTGAGTGGTTTACAGCCATGATATGTCTCCGAGGCAAGTGTCCTGGGTTGTTTTTATTCTTCTTCTTCCCTATTTTCTAAAGCACATCTTGACTACTGTGTCAACCTGTCTACCCATCTACTACCAAGCTACCTACACAGTTAACTATTCCACTTCCAAATACCCAGATGGAACAGTCCATGATGTTGTATATACCAGCCTTGAAGATACAAGCCAAAGCTAAAAAATAATGGAAGTTGGAAAAAGGCAACACTCCAGAGTGTGTAGACTTGGGACTTTGCTTCCATTTCTACGAAGAATAGAAGTCCCAAGCAAAACAATGACCTATGTGTATTTTTTGAATGCACCAGAGCAAAGTTGTGTTTGGCTCAAAGGCACTATTTTCCAGGTTCTGCTTGTAGGGATTTCATCCAGGACTCTGCTTTGCTTAGTGTTTTACTGTAGATTACATAAAACCCAAAAGTCTACAAAAGAAAGAAATAGTTCAAACCACAGTGCTTCATCTGCCCTCACAAACCTTCTAGAGAATGATCACCCTCAAGGTAGAACTACACGCAGCTGCTCATGTTTGTTTCAACCAAGGCCCTGGTTCATTCAACACAAAGTGTAATGTAATGATATGACTTAGCTTAAACTGCTTAACTGAGTATCCAGCACAGGAAAGCTCCAAATCAGGTGAATTTTATGACCATTTTATGAACAGTATGGAAAAAAATCCAATGGAGCAGCTGTGTATGCTTGGAACTCCAAACTGGTCCAGTAGCTTGCGTGCTGCTAGTTCAGTTGATTGGTAGGACTGAGCATGTATGTGATACCAATGACTTTCATTACTAAGGTCAAAGCAACAACAAGTCTACCCAGTTCCCTGTGGCAAGATTCCAGACGGCAAACATAATGGTGAGAAATAATGCTGTGTTTCTATGTGACCCTATTGTGGGAGGGCCCTTTGAGTCTTTGTGTGAGGCGGATTTTCTACTTAGTGCTGCCACTGAGACATTGCAGCACTTGAAAAAAAAAGTCTTAGAATTTTAATTCTAATTCGAATCCTCAGACTTATGTAATAATTTTGATCCCATAGGATCCCTATAGTCTTTACAAACAGAGCAAGATCATGCTTGGAAAGAAGTGTGCAAATCTTGTTGCAATTTTTTTTGGACAAATGTAGCCTTTGCATATTGATTTTTATGGTTGTCTTTTTTGCTCATAACTGTTCAATGAATGTGTTGAGAATTTTTTTAATCATCTACTTACCAGCAACCCCTCTATTTAAAACTGTGTCTAAGTGTTCAGTGTTATCTTTTTTTCTGTTGTGCAGCCGGGCACTTAATTTGCCTGGTTGCACAATGAAAACATTTATAAACAGGAAAAGAAATAAATTTCAAAAGAACAATATAAATATCCACCTGACATTTATCAGAACAACAAGTTTGTTTCTTTCTTTCTCTCTGAGAACAGACAATTGTTCCTACAATGGTTAATAAAAACTTAATTTTTAAAATATCCTGCAGCATTTGCCTACCTGTAGGTACAAACATTATCCTCAACTTATAAGTGACAACTGATAGTCATCTGTCACTGAGTAGCTCTCCTTATTGTTCCTAAAATAAATACCCAGCAATCTGAAGAAATATAATACTCCATCATATTGAAAATGCAGAGTAATCTAAGCAGGTAGAATGTAATTAACTACACTGAAATCCTAAATCTCTTTGCCAGTTCCAGTCTTATAAAAGCGGTCAGTAAATTTTTTCTGATTGTAAGTGATCAGTGACTCTATTACCTCATCAGAGAATTGCTGCTGAGACTTCTTGGCCTCACGTGTGGGATGACTCTGAGAAAAAGCACCCTCTAAGTCCCCACCATCTCCCCTTAGTCCCCACCATCTCTCCTGGGGTCATTTGCTGCTTACCTTGAGACAGTCCCTGGGTATGAAACACAAATCTCGACACTCTAGAGCTTCAGTTGTTTTTCTCACTGGAGTGGCATTTCAGTAGTTAAAACGGCTTCATTTTTTCCTTCCATGTGCCCATTGTGTCAGTGCACAGACTAGGTGCCATCAGAGTAAAATGCACTTAGTTCCCAACAAACTAAATATTGTCAGTGAGAATAGGTGCTAGAGCAGAGGTAACGAAACATTTGTTATTTGAAATGCGCTCTGATTATCTAATGTTTCTATATCTCTGTTATGGCTCTTGATCTTATCTAGCCAAAAAAAAGTATCTGTTTCATAAAGGCATTTGCAATGATGTTGAAAACTAAGGTGGCTCCCAATCTGCCTGACATATCTGTAATATTTCCCAGGTTTGCATTTTGGAAAACTTTGAAATGAAGGAAAAAATCCTCCAAACGTTTATGCACAACAGCATAATTGCATTGTATATCTGTAATTATAATATGTATGTGTAATGTATGTGTGACAAATTCTCCTGGACCACAAAGAAAAATGCTGATCAGGCTTAGATTTTCCTCATTTAGACTTTCTGCTCTTACACTCTCATTGCTGCCTCTATTTCCCATTTGCTGTACCACATCATAGGCTTTGATGCCCATAGCTGGAAAGGGTTCAGGCACCACTTACTGAATTTCAGATTGATTCACACCATCAGTTTCGGTGGAATTATGCTAAGAATGTTTTTGACCCGTTAGTTTTAAATAGTGTTTTTGTAGAAATTGTGCAGCTGGGGGAATATGTCTGTGCCCAATTATGAATTCCACCTGGGTTAGGGAATATTGTTTTAGATGTTGCAATTACTATGAATTAAATCATTCATTGAGCAGCATGAAACTGGCAGGTCACAAAGCCCTGTGTCTGGAATGGTGAACCTCAGGTTATGCTGGTGTCTCAGTGGGTATTGCCACTAGTTAAGCTAACTGTTGCTGTCCATCCTTGCCCACTCATCCACAAAAGAAGCTGGGGAAAACAAACTGCTGCAGTGTGGGGAGAAAAATGACATTGCAAAAGGCTTTAAAAATGGCATATGTTCTTCAGCTACAAGTACTGAACTGTTACCAAATGCTGGAGAGTGAACTGAAAGGGGAACTTTGCCTTTTCTCTTGAAGATACTTATCAAAATCCACAGGCTGTTAGGAGCTGTAAGAATTACAAAGGAGGGCAGAAATGCTCTTAAAGTTTTGCTTTATCCCCCCACACCCTATTTGTAACTCTTTTCAGGGAGTCTAGGAATGGTATGGTATATGTGAGTGAAGGTATGTGGATGTGATCCTCCCTTTAAGAAATCCTTATCTTCATTATTTTAACTGGCACACAATCCTTAAAGAAAGAAACTAGAAAAAACAGAGTCAATTCGCCTGGTGGACTACTGTTAGAGGAAACTGTCTAAGTAACCCATTCAGCAAGCCTAAGGTCACTGGGTCTTCCTGAAGGGAACTAGGGCATAGATGTCCCAAATACAGGAGTGGTATCAGAGACAGGAACTGTATTGTTAAGTTTGATACGATGGTCATTGGCTAGCTCCAGGGAACTTCTTAGACCAATAGGTTTCTGGATCCTGTCCAAAAGAGAGTAAGAGTGACTGACACTTGGCAAGCTTTGCCTTTTTCAGATAGATCCTGGAGATCCATTTTCTTACAAAAAAAAAAGAAACAAAAAAACTGGGTGGTGGCGGTAACATATTGCAGGGCCACCTCCCTGCTCACAATGATTTTTCAGCAAACCATAGTCCCCACCCATCACAATTTACTTCACAGTCTCACAGAATGTATGCTATAGCTTCTACCTAAAGTTTTTTCACATTTCTGCCAGATCCTTTTTGTCTTCACATACACACTACAGGGCAAGGAAGCTGTGGCAGAATCTTTATACTATACGTATATGTCCTCAGATCCTACCTCAGCGCCAATGGTGGGAGCACCAGTAAAGCTTGCCAAGTTTCTTTGTGAGTAACTCCCAGATACCAAGTCAAGTGAGATTGCTGACAAGTGACTTGTAAAATCCTATTCTGGCCTCTGACACTAACACCCTGTGTGGCTTTAGGCAAGTCTCAACACCTTTCTGCTGCTGCCTTACCATGGCTAAAGTGTTTATTTGTCTGTTATGCCAGGTTTTTAGGGAGAATTCATTATTCAGCACATTCACAGAACATAGTGCTTTCCTTCCTGGTTCAGGGAGCTGGAATAAATCAGGCCACCAGAAGTGAGAGCATTTGAATAAAAATGATTATTTGTTGCCTCATTACAAAAACTATTCACTCTATCTTCCTGTGAGCTAATCTGAGCTACTTAAGGTCCTAATCCTCTTGTCTAAATTCATGTTATAATGAATGGTGGGGTAGTTACCTTTATGGACTAATGAACCATGCTGAATTAATCATTTCTATTAGGATTATCAAATGGAGTTAAACTCCTAATATTGATGAAAAATTTAGACACCTGCCATACTTAGGCGTTTTTAGAAATCTTGGAAGATGAAGGGACTTTATGTCTAGGATCATTTTAGGTTTTATAACATATCAAACACTACATAAACAAATCAATGCAATGCAAATGAGAAAAAAATTCTCAACAGAAGCACAATATAAGAAGCTGTTGCTGAGCACAGGTTAATAATTTAAAAGTAACATCTCCATTTGGAAAAAATAAGATAATAATTGGGGGTATCACCTGGGCTGTAAAACGTATCTCACAGCTGTCACAGGTGATAGACTTTTAGCTTACTGGGAATGAAAGAACATAGCACCCTAAACATCCATCACCAAACACTATTCATCTCATATCGCAGAACACCCTGTTACCTTACAACAAGCACAGACCAAACTCCCAAACTATGACTTACCATAAGAAGATCAAAGATACCACCAGTTACTTAATTCTTGCAATAACAGATAATTTGTGAGATGAAACTGCCCAGATGTAGCATGAGAACCTTGAATAGGACGTGTACTTATGCACAAAAAAATGTTAAATCATGAAACCTATCACTTATAACAGAAATGGCAGCTGGCCTAGGAATGAAAACTCTGCAGATGGACTACATCAGGCTTACGTGCTAGAATGCACCATGTTTGAAGCACTAGAATGGACAAGGCAGATGCTGACCATGTATGCAACAGCAAAAAGCAACGTCTGCAAAGAGCAACATCTGAAATTCTGAAACCAGTAAAAATGACAAAAAAAACCCAGAAAATCGTGATGCAGCAAACAGAAAGGATAAGGGACACACAGGCAATAAACTGTAAACTATATGAACTCATGAATATGCAGGCTAATTTAGGAATTTGTATGTCCAGACACTGAGACGTTTTTGTCTCCATACTGTCATTACAGTTCAGGAGCAACTGCGTAATATGAAGGAACCAGAATGTTCAGAACAAAAGTGATACCAGGCTTGGAGGACCTCTTTAAGGATAGTAGAGAGTAGAAGGTGTGACATTAATGCTGTTGCAAGGGCATCTCATGAGGAAAGGGAATGATTCCCTGTTTCCAAAAATAGCCCAGAAACACATTTCTCCTCTAAGAAGGAAAAGACAAAGCTAGGCATTAGTAAAATGGCTGTTATAAATGCAGTAAGTGGGTAAAGGAATTGATTCGCTTTTGATTCCTTTATTCTGCAGCAATTCAAAACCAGACATATGAAGATATTAGGATGATTAAAGGACAAGATACTGAGTAGTCTTGCAATGTGGCAGGATTCAGATTGTTTTACTGAAGAGGGGTTTGGGGTTTTTTAGGACTACCTCTGACAACTTTTTCTAGCTGTGATGCCCTAATGTACAGTCCTTCAGACAGACACAAATCAATTTTATGTCCACATTTCTGTAGGAACAATTAAGCACCCTCGCAGCTAACAGATGACAGAAAAGATCTACCTACAGTAGAAAATGGCTATCCATTTTCTGCAGCTCTTTGCAAGTGGTAATTAAATTGTGCAGCATAGAATTAAAATTCATAGAATCACAGAAACTGGAGATAGAAAAGAGCTGCTAAGGTCATTTTTGCCCATGCCCTTCCTTCTGCCAAGTGCTTTGTCCAGCACTTTGTAGCCAATTTTAAATGCTCTCTAGTTACCTAGTGCTTTTAAGAGACCTTCATTTGATTTATGTGCAGTAGAAAATTATACCTTTTCTCTAGAGGTGGACAATTTTCCTCATTCAAACAGTTGTGTAATCAATTTCATTTACCAATTACAGCTCTTCGTTAACACGCAGCCACCAGGGCACTTGGGAAAGCCGAAAGTTAATGAGATTGAGGATGGGATCAGGAGGGTCTCCTGAATGCCTTGTTTTCCCCTGACAGTCTAGTAAATCTTTAGTTAGCTGAGTGCTTCTGAAGGAGGAAGCGGGTTTAGAGGATTCATTTGAGGCGTATCACCATTCTTTCAGCTGCGGATTAGACGGGTCTGCTGCTTTACAGATGCAGATGGGATTTGGTAGGTCAGAGAGGAACGGACTGGTGAACCAAACTTACTGGAAGTTGCTGAGTGTTCACTAGGAAGTGCAGAGCACCTCACACTGGTGGGAACTGAGGTGGTTATCAGTCCTCAGTTTCAGAGTGGAGTAAATGCTGTCTGAAAAAGAAACTTTCCTTTAACATGGCAGAAGATGTGAATTTCACATCTTCCTGGAAATTACCCTGTTTCTAGCCTAAGCCTGCAAAGCCTGAAGTAACTTTTCTCTTGCATAAGCTCCTCCCATACCCCTGAGGCTTGAGTCTGTCTGAGGCCCCCATCACCCTTTCCAGAGCTTTTCAAATTGCTTCTCCCCAGGGACTGGAGAGTGTCTTGTCCAAAAACCTAAATGTTTATCAAGCTTCTTTTCAAATAGATATAAATCTTCTGTTCAAGACACAAGCCATAAATATAAAACTAGGCTTTCCCTGGGGATAAATTGCAATAGTCTACAGCTGAATTTCTTTTGAAATAACTGGCACTGCCTGCAGTCAGAAATAGGACATTGAACTAGGAGGGATACAAATGTGATCTGATACAGATTTCCTAGGCCCGGCCAACCCCCCCCTCATATGGTTTGTCTTGAATCTTGGCTCACCAGTTGCTTGACAAGGGTCCCGTTTTTCAAGTGGTTGTCCCAAGCCTAATCCTTATATGGGCTAAATTGATGTTTCTGGTGACACATGTCAGTGACAATCCTGAGCAGCACCAGGGTCTCGTCTCCACCTCCTGCTGAGTGCCTCGCAGAAACGCCTAAACTGCCTCTGACGAATGGCCATCCAGAGCTGGAGCAAGTTAGTTGTGTCAGCAGGGCAGCACCCCGCTGCAGTAAACCCTGTGGTGAGACGAGTCCCACGGGTATGGGACTGTGCTGCACTGTTGCTGGTACACTGCTCGCAGGACTGAGCTAGCCTCCTCTCCCAGCGGTGTGTGGTGACATCTACACGAGGCAGCGCACTCAGAGCCAACACTGGTATTTCTGTGCATCTCCTGTGCATGAACAAGACTTCCAAAGTGGCTGATGAGATGTTGCATTTGCTTTCAGTAGAATAAACATTTCACATCACCCCTCAAGTGCTTTAAAAATTCTCTTCAGATGACTCTGGAAATCCAGCATGTTGGCAGTCCCATTTTCAATAGGCTTTCTATTGAGTCCAAATGGCCCAAACATGGATTCATTCTGTTTCTACTTCTTTTTCAGAATACGCATTCTTCGTAGTATGAGAACGGATACTGCTCCAAAAAAAGGGGGCACAGCTGAATAAATACACATTTCAGGGATGACCTAACTATAAATGTGGTTGCACTGTGTAAATCAAAAGCCAGGCATAATGACTCTGAAGATGATGATGCAGCAGACTGATTCTTATAAACCTGAGCTTTCTTCTCTTCTTTTCTTTTCTTTTAAATAACGTCAGCAACAACACAGGAAATAAAAAAAATAGTTTGATGAAGCAAACCATTTCAGTTCAACACTCAGCATTTTTTCACATATCATACATAAGCTCTGGTATCTCAGTAAAGTTTCCATCTTAAATTTATGTGCTCTTGTTTATGTTGTTTCAAGACTATTTAAAATTGTGAGAGAATAAAAACTTTACTGTGGGTATATAGTAATGGCTGCCTAACAGAAAAATTCATGTAAATTCCAAAAGGAAATTTCAATGAAAACAGATAAAATTGCAGCCAAAGATGCTTGTATGAAGGTGTTGTTTTCTGTTCAGATCTCAGAACACACAGAGAAGTCTTCTGAGGCAGAAGTAAATCCATTTCCTTTAGGAGCACCTCAAACTCCACCAGAACCACACCCATTCTTTTGAATTGCAGCAGGCCCTCAAATTATTATTATTTCTATCAGCCCTCTGAATCTTCATACAAAGCCCAGATTCAATCCTGGGTCTTAGAGCTGCTTTGGCTCTAGAGAAGCTGGAAGTAAAGGTGTCTGTGTAGGGGTCTGAATGCCTTGAGATCAATGGCAGATGGGAATATGTTCTTGCATTAAATATAATTCTCACCCTAATGGGTCTGATCCAAGTGTGGGTCCTTCCCAGCTTTGCTCATAATGATACTGCAGAAACAGTGCACTTTTTAAGGCAGTATAAGCCTCCTCCATGCCTGGCCTATAGCTTTTAAATGGTTTTTAATTCTATTCAACTTGAAAAGAAAATAGTGTCCTATGGGTAATTGCAAGAGTTCTTGTCCTTAGTTACTATGAAAACTATGTTAGCTGTAATACATGCCATTGCAGAAAGTGTGAGGATGACCACTGCCTTTATACTGACCACCTGCTTGGTCTTTATTTGGTGTCTAAGAAAGTCACTATGTCACACTGCTTCCAACATAAGAAAGGGGAAGAACAGTTTGGGAAACCTCCAGCTTTGTGTTGTTCTTGGATTTTCTGTCAATTTTAAATGAAATTCCTCTGTGGCATTCTCTTTCCAACTTGAAAGAAGATTATTTGCCATGCAGAAATGTTTGCTTAGTGCCTGAATTCTAGCCAGACTCAGCTTAAGGGCCGACTTGGATATTTTAGAAGGATTTATTTGGTACATTTTTTTTTTCTTTCAGAGAAATGATTATACATTTATTCCATGGCTTAGAGAATATGGTCCTAATTTTAAAATCGGGTACACAAGGGCAGGTACCTCGGTCCTTCATGAGAACACCCTCATGCAGACAGGGAGCAAGCAAGGCTGTCAGTACAAGGGTAACTCTGAGAGAGGAGCACGGTGAAAGTGGCACCACCCTGATGTTTGCTGTGAGGACTGTGACTCAGATGCACGTCTGAGTCACAGTTTCTCCCTCCCCTTCCTCTGGCCAGGGAAGGTAGTGATGTTCTGCCAGCGCCTTGGAGATGTAAATGATAATATTCCCTCAATGCTGCAGAAGCCAAAGAAACAAAAGATTCCCCTTTATCACTGTCCATGTGGACTTGCTCTGGATAGTCTGATTAGGGATGAAAAGAAGTGGCATGACTAACATCAAACTGAGCGCTAGAATCAGAGACTAGTCAGTGCAGGTTCCCTCTGCAGTCAGCGGAGGAGGACAGGTTCCTCCAGGGCATGATTCAAGGCAGGAGACTACTCTAGAAGATATGAGTTTGTGTGGGAGTGGATATGTCTTACAATGGACAGAGTGTCCATTAAAATGGACAGTCGTGGCACATTCTGTCTAGTGGTGGTTGAATCTTGTATGTCATTAATGATTGAAATCTAAGGATTAGTAGAGGCAAGCAGCAACTCCTGCATATTCAGACAAGATTTAATTGCTTAGAAGAACATCCTCATTAGAGTCAACAAATCAATATACAGCAATGTAGATTAAATCTAAGATAAGGCACTGCCTACTGAAAGATGTGGTCTCTGTTAGTACATTGGGAAATTCTCCCTTTTAATGAGGTTTGGAAAAGAATACCAGATATTTTATCAATGTTGAGAATGCCTAGGAAGGCATGTAGTCCTTCCTTCTGGTCCTTCCCTAGCTTCCACTGGTCTTCCCACTCCCATGACCTCGTACTTAAGTCTTCAGTCATCACTTTCTTTGAATGAAGATGTGTGCCTGTGTTCTTGATTGCTCTATCTGCAAAAACAAACTGCCTATGTCCTTAATTACAATGTAAATGTTGTTTTGTTTTGTTTTCTAAAAAATAAGATATGATTCTTTCTTTCAGTTGCTTTTCTTGAGTTACAGAAGCATGTCTTTGATGGTCACATATTTTACCATTTTTCCTGGTTTTCTGCATCTGGGATTCTGGTTTCATCTTGAGTCTTCCTCCACTTTCTGGGATACTTTTTTGAATTGTAGAGTTGTGACGTGAGATCCTGCCAGTTCACCAGCCTGGCAGTATCATATTAGTCTGGTATTCAACATAGTGAACAATTCAAATGGTTACTGTTCAGCACTACTTAGAATAGCAAAAGTCCATTTATAGATGCCCCAGAATCAATGGGAGATGGATTTCTTCTGTTGCCTGACAGATTGGTAATCATATCCAATTCATTTCCTGAGATACTAATTTTTAGTTCTTTGGCCACTAGCAGACCAAATTCTTTTCAGCAACTGAGTACAAAAACATAATGGTTTCCCTACCACCAAAGTTTTCCTGACACACAATAATAACAACTCTTGAAATGGAATCTTCTGACAGTGGTTAATGACAGCCTCACTGCATGAATAAATTACAGTATCTGAAGTTTCCCTTGGCTTGCACAATTCCCACGCCTTTGCTACTGCAGTGCCTACAAATGGCCTGGTCTTACTCAGGAAATATGAAAGTGAGATTCAGAATTATAAAGTGAGACAGATTATGTGTATACACACATGTGTACACACACATTTATATCAATTCTGAGATTATGTGTTTATTGCAAGCCACTCCTAATTGTCTCTGAGGAATTTTGTAGAAGCTGGCAGAGATAATGAAAAAAATAAGAGAGCAGAAGTCAAGCCCGAGAACAAACCAGATCTGATTTACTAGTCATAGCAAAAGTGAAGAAAAATAAATAAGAAAAATAGACATCTAACATGTTTTCTGCAGATGCCACATTCCTTCAAACTCAAGGTCAAATATCACCCTTATTTACAACCACAAAGAGGTGATGTTTCACAGTCTGTAATTAAGAAGAGGTTATCTTTCCCAAGCTTTCTAATATACTATATTCATAGACCTGATTGTTCTGATTTATTTATTCACCAGCTGCTAAATACTTTTAAAAGTTATTTTCCTGTGTGCTCTCTGAGCCCCAGTTTTGATGAGGAAAAACGTTGGCCTCAAGTCAGATTTCTCTAACATGAGCCAGGGTTTTACAACTCAACTTGATCATCCAATGGAAAAGGTGACTCATCTTCTAAACCAGAAAAAGAAATAGTACTTGTTCTGATCTGATTTGGATAGTCCTGATCCATTTATCCCACTAAATTTTTTCCAGTTCCTATCTCAAAGTAAAGGAGGTCATTTGCATGTACCAAAAAAGTTCAGAAATGCTTTGAAAGGCAACAGAACAGAGAGTGGGAAGAGTTGAAATCACTGTAGTGACAAGGTGTAGCCATAGCATTATATAGCAAAACACATTTTGTTAGTTCTGCTGCTTATTGTTTCAGTTCAGGACCTTAGTGCTTTAGAGCTTCCCCCCAGATGTGGAAAACCCAAGTTGAATTTCATCATTTGCCCTACAGCATTTGACCCTTATCTGCAACTTCCCAGCAGAGTATCTTAATCATCCAGCTGTGCGTAGCTTTTAAAGGACAAGGAAGACACTCTTGGCAAAGTTATGCCATTCTATAGCAAAGAACTCAAGATTCACTGAGCTCAGAGAGTTATATACATATGCAGAGTACGACTTTTTACTTTGTTTGTTAGACTGTTTACTGATTATATTTTACATTAGAAAAAATGCATAAGGAGAAACCTATCAGCTAGCAAGGGAACTGAGAGTTCTCCTTTCCCAAGGAACTCATAGCCTATTGGCAAGACTGAACTTTGCTTCACCTCCTTTCCTCTAGAGCTATGAACCAGAGTAGAACAGCTACTGCAGGAGAGCCTTGGATGCCCTTTCACTTCCCAACAGTTAGTTTGTAGACTGGTGATTAAGGCACTCTCACAGAAAGTCGGAGATGGAGTTTGAAACCTCTCAGGCAGGGGTAACTGTATGCAAAGAGACACAAGGTACCACTGTAACTGTGTACTCATCCTCCAGCTGCCCTTTCACGGGAAAAAGTAGCCCATCATCAGGTTTGAATGCAAAGACTCTGTGTAAAGTCTTCTAGCCAGAGCAGCTGCACATTTGTACCTATTCTTCTTAAGAAGGCTCAAGGGCTGTGAGGGAAAGCACCTTCTCCATCACTAATGTCAACTGTGCTTGGGTGTGACTTACAGCTTACCCCTTTCCAGGGCTTTTCTTTATACGCTAGTTTAGATAGCTTCCCACCCAAGTGAATTTTGAAATGAAGTGGTCCCACATCATAGCACTGAAATCCTTTTACATATATTGTCTAGAGAATCTAGGTGACAGAAAATTATTGTGGCTGCCATTTGCAAGAGCTAATGCACCTGCTTATAAGATCCTGCAGTGCTGACCATGGTAGCCTCCAAGCTCTCTGTACAGGCAAGCCACACACTCTGTTTTAATTCCTCATCTTGAAAATCGATGTACTGTGCAGAGATGTATAGAGAAGAAATACAAAAATGTAAAGCACTCAGATACTATAGTAACAAAACTGTCTAAATAACAAAAATTGATACATATTTTCAATAGATCTTAATAACTAATTCACACCACAGTTTACACAGCAAGGTTGGCCTCTCCTCCTGTCTGCAAATTTCCTGCAAGCCACCAGAATTTTACTTGAATTCATCAGAGATGTTCATCTTGAATCAAGGTGCATGGATATATTGCGTTACTCTCTAGGCACAAAGATGACAATATGCTGTTATAAGCATGTTTGGATTTTTTCTGTAATAAACTGTATTACAGTGTTCAAGGCTATATTTAACCGATAAAGAGCGAAGAAAGAAAGAAAGAAAGTTTCCCCATGGAATATACTTTGGTTTAGAGTTCTAAAAAATTTGACTCCATTTACTGTTGCCCTTTTCATAATGAATTAGATTGATTTTCCTCACTATAATTCTGTTAAAAGATCCCTTCTGCTCTTAAAATATCCCTGTGATATAGCAGTTCTGCCATACCAAAAAGCATAATTTTCTGAACAGGAAAAGATGTATCGTCTCTCACTGCATCAATAGTTTTCCAGACTATGCAATTTCTCAAGAAAAACTGAGTTCATGTCACAGTGACTGCAAAAACGTTGCACTGTTATTAAGTGCTATTTCCTCAGAACTGTCTCAAATTCCTCCAGTGGGAAGTAAACAGACATTTCTCATGATGACTCCCATATTTTTTTTTAATAAACTTTGAATGTTTCAGATATCTCATGGCATTCAAATGCTGTGTGGATCTGCTGTCCAGGAACTGCAAGTGTTTCACCCTGCTTAGCATGAGGATACAGTCATTGATGTGTGCAGAGGAAGGGAGCATGTTGAATCTTAGAAGAAAATATTCATTGCGACAAAGCATGATTTCAGATTCCTGTTCCTTTAAAAAATTGCAGATTACTATGCACCCTTCTACTGCTGAATAGGACAGAGGAACCATTAAAGCCTTAGAGTTTGCAGGAAACAGCATTAGCAGTGTTAGAATGCCTAGAAAGTCGGTGCAACTTAGATAAACAAGTTTGTGGGCTGTAGAAACTATTTTAGGCTTATTTTGTTAAATGGCAAAATAAAATATTTGCCAGCATGCATTTGTGAAAGTAAATATCTCAAAGAGTGCTGTCTTGCAGCAAGTTTGCCTTTACTACCTTACTTATTTGCCTTTTACATTTGGCCTTCTGTAACATTTTTCACTGCCAAAGTCTTCCAGACTGCTTGAATTTGTGCTCCATATTTAAATGATTAGACCTGTTTACATGGGCCCAGAGAGGACCTATGCTTGGACATAGCAACACAGTAAAACACAGTAAAAACTTGAGTACAGTCATATACAAACATGAGCCTCAGATTTTCCTTTTAGTCTTGTCACACACAAGCAATAAATGAGCAAAAGGGATTTCCTGGGGGAAAGAAGTAATCACTGACATTTAAAATGAAGAAGAATATCTAGCAAGCAGAGGGAGGCATTCACACTATCCCACTCCATTACGCAGTTTGCTGTGCTTACAGATTATTCATTTTTATTAAATAAATCAGCAGTTACTATCCTTCCAGGAAAGTGACCTCATTTCTCCTGCACCACTGTGATGGGCCTAATATAATGACTTGGATAGGTGATGGATAGGGGTGGATTTTGAAGTCACTTGAACCTGAAAGTGGCAAGCATTAAAAGCAGGACTGAACATGTTATAACAAAATAGTCTTTTGGCCTCTTAGAAAACAGAAAATGTCACCTCATGCACTCTTGTGTGATTTAGCAAAGGTGGATGTAGAAAGCGAGACCCTCCTTCAGCGCTGAGAGTTTAGAGATAGATTGGGGTTTAAAAATTAATACAGTTGATAGGTGACTGAACTGAAAACTCAGCTGCTAAGTTGAGTGTTTCCAGAGCTAAACCTGAGGATTTTAGAGCTAACTGAAGATCTGTTTAACAAACATTGCTTGGAAACTCTGTGTAGGGTCTCCAAGCCAGAGCAGCTGTACCTTTGTGACTGGTTTCAAAAGAGGGGGGCAGGGGGGAGGAGGAGAGATGAAGGAGTTAGGACAGGTATTGCAGCTGCTTCTCATTAACCTCACCAAACAGCAAATGGGAAATCAACAAACGAGTACATTCCAGCAGAAATTCAAAGTGGAAGTGATAATAGGAAGGCTAGACTGACAGGTTCTGGCAAGTTGGGAGGGCATTGCTAGAGAAGCACTGGCGGCTACAGAGCTCAAAGCTCAGTGACTTACTTCTTTCCTGCTTCCCTCCCCCCTCCCATTTCCTCTCCACAAGAGCAGTTATTTTATTTCATCTATGAGAAATTGATTGCTGGGATGCATTCACTTCCAGAGGTAGAAGGGAGCAGGAACAAGCAGCATCAAGTAGTAGGGGAAAAGCTGAGAATCTAAGTAATCTGAGGAAAAATTTTGGTGTTTAGTGGGGAAAAATGAGTACATGAGTGAAAGAAGAAAGACAGCAGAGCAGTAATTGAAGGTTGGATTCATTCTGGAGGAGATGGCAAGCCATGCAGTGGGGAAGCACAGTTCCCCAGTGCTGTGTTTTAGTGTGTGGATTGCTGGAAATAGAGTGACTTCTACTCTGGCTCATGTCAATGGTAGCAAATACGAACTTCTGCTCTGTGCTGTGGCTAAGTCCATACACACTTAAACAGTGGCACATTAGGAAGTTTGTTCAGGTACAAGGGACACAGATGGAGAGAAATGTGTTGGGGTACTATAGTAAAGTTCACACAAAAGCAGTCAATGGGCTTGAATCTCATTTAAACTATATTCACTTTATATTACTCTATTTTTCACTGCAAAATGGTCTGTGCCTGCAAATATAACTCTTTACAGATCCGTAAGGCTGATCTTTAATCTACATGGGCACTAGACATGAAGAGTACAGTGGGTCGGTCATGTTGTGCTGCAGAACCTGGGAGCTGTCACCAAGGAAGGAGCAGTCCAGAGCCAGAGAAACATCTTTCACTGCATTTGTAAGAGGACTCAATGTTATTTCAGTAAGTTTTCTTCCTGCAGGCAGAGTACCTGAAGGTACATCAGTGGCACTTTACTTCATAGCACCTCACCATGTTGCCTTCCCTGGAGATACAAGTTGCTTCTTGGAATCCCTCTTTTAAGCTTGTTGAGGTCTTGATATAAGTCTTGCAGTACCTGAAAGCTTGTCCCCAGTGTTCTCCTAACCACAGATCAGCCTGCGGCGTTGAAAGGCATGCTTCTCAGGCTTGATGAAATGGGAAATACACTTTGGGTTTGTAATAAAATGAAACTGTTTCCTGTTCCTGCCTGTAAACATTCCATAGGAAATTGAGGCAGTTTTCACTGGAGACAAGGAAACTACCACTAACCAGGAAAAGTTGCTTTTACTGTGAAAAATGGCAAACTTCTGCTTATGGCAAATGCACTGAAATGTACACTTTTATCCAGGGGTTGGAATTACACCCTTTTCTTGGAGAACAGCTGCATGTGCTGGTGGGAATGGTAAAGTTTTGGCCTGGATCCAATTTGATAATACTTACAGAAAGATGCAAGAGGGTTTTTTTGTTGTTTTGTTTTCTTTGAATATGAATTCTTCCAAAACAAAATTGGTCGCTGGAATAGCAGCCTTGCAAGGTGCTGAGTATTCTGGCTGTGATCCAAAAGTGCACTTAAGCACATGCTTAACTCTGAGGACATAATTAGTCTTGCCAATTTCACTGGGGCTATTGACACGCTTAAAGTTAAGCATGTGATTAAGTCCACTGCTCAAGAATGCTTAGCCCTTTGTAGGGATTAAGCCCAACTCTGTGCCACACAAATGATCTTTTGTTCCATCTTGAATGACTAGGACAGGCAATGGAAGGAATAAACACCGTTCTTTAAAATAAACATTCTGCTGATCACAGAGATAGTGCACACAGTATTAACAGTGAAACTGTCATCACATTTTATTAGCAGCATTTTAGCAGCACAAATGAGATGATTCACTTCTCTGAACCATGTCTCCATTATCTCTTTTCACCTGAAATGCCTGATTGGTTATGTTCCATGATAACTCTACAGTCGCATGTCACATCAGCAGTCGGTAATGTCAGTGTAACGGTGCTTGCATGGGCCCATGCGCACCTTCAATACTGTGCAGCTCTATACTCAAAATGGCCAAGCTAGCTCTGAGCAAGCTTCTGTGTCTGTCTGGCGTGGCACAATACCACACAGAGGCATTAACTTGCATTAAAGAACAAAGTGATCTTGGTAGTGTGATGGTCATGTCCCAGGTTTGAACTTCATTCATCCCTACCACAGTGTTTCCACTTCTGGTGCTACACAGTCATGAGCAGACTGGTCAGATCATCCAGCCCATTAACATGTCTCTGGCAGAGGCCAGTGGATGCTCGGCAAAGAGTAAAAGAAATGGACAAGAATACAGTGATGTTATTTCAGATCATGTCATCCTGGCAACCTCTGGCACAGGCTCTTCCTGAGCTAGAAGTACAGACAGCTTGAAGCAATGAGGTCCACAGGATTTCTATATGGAGGTAGTCTCTGCAGTGTGGCCAGTACAGTAAGCCCCTGGTAGCGTGGCGTTTTTCATAGCAGGCCTGCATGATGCAGCAAAGGAAATGTTAGTGTTTGCAGGCATTTTTCTCCATAACATTCCCATTTTCGGTAACACAGGCAGAGTTGAAACATGGCCGCAGCAGTGGTAAAGTATCAGAGAAAAAGATAATGGAAGGAACAGCTTTTGCATGTTGTTGAACTGTAATTGTTGAGGTCTGTAAGCTGAGTCACTGAACTATTCACGTTCATATTTAAAATGAAGCATTCTTAAAACATAATTAAGAAAAAAGAACTGAAGCTTAAATAAATCATCTTCCCCTATTTTCTCTTTATGCATTTTTCCCTTCCAGATACTCTAAAGCCTTAGCACTTTCTCCTTTTTGGCTTTAGTTTTATTTTTCAGGGCATGGCTGGTTTTTATTTGTTTGGTTTTTTAAATTTTGCTTGGTTGTTGATTCTAACTACTTTTTTATGGTAGTCGTATAGTTTTATTTCTTTCATTTGAAAACTCCACAATTACAGTTTTGAAAATTACTTATTCCAAACATGGGAAAATGATAGAAAAATCAGCAGAATTCAGAAAACAAAGCAAAATTTCAGTGGGCTAAACAGCTGTCAATTCCAATGGAAGACTTTTCAAACAGCACAATTTTTTAAAAAGCTGCAGAATCAGATATGAAGTTGTTCAACACAGTCTTCAGATTCAAAAGGACTCCAACAGGTCTTGAGAACATACTGTTATTTCTGTGAGGTCTGATGCAATCCTTACCATGTCTGCAGGCAAAGTCTGGAGCTAATTTCTGCTCATGATTCACCAGAGTTCAGCAGCCTGGAGGGCACAGAGAAAGGCGCAGCGCATCTGTTTTGGCAGGTTAAAAGATTAATTTCTGAATACTAAAAATAATTCCATCCCATCTTGCTTCCAAGGACCTGACATTTGGCAAATTTTAATGAAGTGAACCTTGCAACACCTCTGTGAGGTCAATGTAAATATTATCCCCTTTTACAGATGAATGAAATTATAACCCAGATGGAGATGAAGTCTTTGATTCAGGAAGCATCCTATACAGACCTATACAGGCCTTTCTTACAGGTGCTGCCGGCATCATTAGGGAACATTTTTTTCTAAAATAATTAGATCTGATTTGGAAGTCATTGCTCAGAGACATAAGCCTGTTTCTGGCTCTAGGAAATGAGTAGACATTACTCTTGAACAGCTCTGGAAGCAGTTCTTCCTCATTCACAACCGGTCAGAGTCCTCTGGAAGAAACTAAAAGCAAGAAGAGTTGTGGAAGAACATTGTTTTTTTGAATATCAAAATTTCTTCCTTTCTAGAGTAAATTGAAAGCAAACAAACAATTCAGAATTTCCCAGGTCCCATGATTCAGAAGAAAATGGAATCTTAGACCCATAAGGCCATTTTCCTTCTGAAAACTCTTGATGCTTCATCTTCTTAACATTTGTTATTGGTCTGTAATTGTATAAATAATTTTGCAACAGAAAATTAAACTTTCCTTTCCAGAAAGTGAAAAAGATTGAGCTCGAACCTGAACAAAATAGAGCAAAGCAAAACCCTTAAAATGAATATTGGGGTTTTTTTTCTCATGGGAACAAAAAAGTTTCCATTGACCCCAAAAGATTTTGTCTCCAAATTTCTGTTTCAGTCTCCTTCAGACTCTGGGAAATGGAGATACGCAAACATTTTTTGTTATACCTTGGCAGACACAGAAGTTTTTAAAAATCAGTTGGTTTATTTAATAAGTGTTATTAAACTTGTTATACATCATTATCTAGTTGTTTAGAATATAATTGGGGGGGGGGAACTTAAGGGGAAGGAAAGACAAGAGAGGGTAAAACTGAGAACAAGATTGATTTCACCTACATTTAGCTGTCCTCACTTAATTTAATCTCTCAGATGAGAGAGATGAATCACCCCCTAGAGGTGCTTATACGTTGACTGGAGAGAGCCCCACATGATTAGCTTGAGCCAGACATCTAATTTTCAGATAGCTAAAGCTCAGTGGGACTAACCCTGCCTCAGTTCCTGCCTCTTCTCTTCCAGCAGAGGAGCTGGAAACAACAGCTCTGAAGAACAGTCAGCCCCGTGGAACTTCAGTTCCCAGCCTGGCCAGAAGATTTTGAAGAATTGAATTAGTTGCTTGTCTAAAAGTAGCAAAGAGATAAATACCAATTTATGTGAATTATTATGCTGTTTATTCGTAACTTCCGGTCTTGAATATGGATGGTTTGGTTGCAAGTTAAATTTGGATGCAAGAACAGCAGAAGTCCAGGACAGAAGTCCACTAGCTCAATATCCTGCCCCCGGGGAAGGATATTTTCCATGGAATGTGGTGAGAAATGGAAAACAGGTGAGAATCGAGTAAACATCAAGTGATACTGCCCCAATATACTCTCCCAGTCTCCAGTAATCAGCTTGAGGACTACCTGAGACAAAGGTGATAACTTGGAGCTTTTCATGTTTTGACTGCCTAAATGATTTTGATCTTGTGAAAATCAAGCTTGGCAGGAATAAAGCCTTTGTTCTAGC
>NW_008824864.1:1241638-1259842 GCF_000699105.1 Pygoscelis adeliae | reverse complement strand
TAAGGGATGGTTGGAATTCATGTAGATATATCTTGGCTAATTGAAATGTCATTAACTTGCCATCTGTAAACAGTGTATTTTTTGCAACATGCATTTCAGCACAAGCTAACTAAATTCCTCTCTGTGCTTTGGCACATGCTGAAGTAACTGAAGAGCTGACTGGACGAAAGCTACCTTGAGTCTGTAGTTAACCTCCAGATGCAAAGGTGCATTATGCGGAGTAGAAGGAATTCTGTACCAAAGTTTGTCTTCTTCTGGAGTATCTGTATTTCATTTGAAGATAATTTCCAGATTCAGACAAACTTTGACAACACATGGCTGAAATTGCAGTGAGGCTGTTGCTACACTCTCAGCAATTTCACAGGTAACTGCACCGCTGACCTGACTGTAGCATCCAGACATGCAAACCTTGAAGTATAATCCATGTGGACGCACATCAAAATGAAATGTGGCAAAGAACACCTCCTGACAGTGGCAGCCAAACTGTTAAGAGCCATCTTTTGACTCCAGCAGATTATTGTCTAATTTCAGAAGTGAATCAGGCTTGTAGTGAATGCAGCTGGAGATGTCACTTAGTAGTCAGGACCAACTGAAGCCTGACAATTAAATCTGCAGGCTGCAGGCCTGATTGCTCTCTTGAAGCACCAATTTGGCTTGCTCACTTTCATGTGAGTGCTTGCACACATGTGCACCTATGGATACACACAAAAGATCAAGCAAGCGTACATTGAGGTAAAAAGACAGAAAGGGTTTACCTTTGTAAAAATCAGGGCCTTTTGATGTCTCTGCTTGAAACAAAAGTAAGATTCCTAGCTTGGACTATATATAAAAAAGTGAAGAAAAATTAACTAAAAAGATACATGTATAAAACAGATCAATTAATTAAGGTTCCCTGAAAGATTTAAGGAAAGTTTAGGTGTAGAGAATTATAATAGCAATGTTAAGGTGATGAGAAAGATGGGACTGTATGGTTGTAGAAGCACTACAAGACCAGAGGAGAAGGAAAAGGAAGAGCTGATTAAGGGTCTCAGGAAACCCACAAAACAATGAATAAATCATAACATCTCACAGAGATGGGACAGGATGCAGAGGCAGAAGATGACAATCACTGTCAGGCCCTAGAGACAACAAAAAAGAGAGATCCCAAAGTGGCACATGACATCCAAGTTAACCTCAGAGGTACAGAGAAGACTCAACAGCAGTCAGTCTTTGTCCTCTGTGTCACTGCAAAGAATAATAGACAGTTCATCTGGATACAAGTGTCTTGATGCCTGAGTACAGGACAGACTATTTAGATGCACATGCCGTGGAGCTTGAGAGCATGTGGGTCTGACAGTCTGAGTGTGAATGAGTGAAATTGATTTTGTTTCCATTCCCTTTCGCAATAAAATCACCTTCCTCGCCTATAAATTCTTGCATTAAGATTTCTCACAGTGCTGCAACAGTATTGCAATGCATAGACTGCAATGCAGGGGAAAGAATCCATATTTGTTTTGAACCATGGATGCCCATTTGTAGCAGACATGAAAATTTAAATGCCTTTTTATGTTTTTCAGATAAGAACATATCTTTTTAATTCCCTGAAAATCAAGTCTATTTGCAAGGAGGCTAATTTTCATTTCCACTGATTTAATGTGATATCCTGAACAGTTAAAAAATACGAAAAAAGAAAGCTGTAAAAAGAAGAGGTGGTGGTGGTAGTGTCTTGTACAAAGGGTTCTTTTTTTTTTCTTGAGGAAAAAAGATCTACTTCCTGACCTGCCTAACTTATTGAATGGAACAGAAGTTAGCTCCCTCTCCTGACTCTGTGCAGGCAAATATCTTTTTCAGGGTCAGCACTTTAGCACATGCTTAATTCAAGCTTGCATTGCCATCTAAATATGCTGAATTCAACCATATGCAGAAGCACGTACTTCAATTACAATCTCAGATTTGTACTTTGGAAAAAAAGCAGTAAAAAAATCACTTTGTCATGGAAGTCAGCAGTTTTGATTCTGATTGTTCAGAATGGGGGACTGATCTGTGTAAGAAGCTGCCATTTTACATAACATGTTTTCAGAGTAGAAACACATTTTATTACCTTCTAAATCTATTGCATGGGACCAAATTAATCTCTGGCACACACTAAGAATGAATCTAACCCATTGCAATTTTTTTTCCCAGCAAATCAAAATGTAGCATCCATTTTTTATTCAGTTCTGGAAAAGTTGAGCAAATCAGTAAATTTTTTTATGATATTAAATTGATTTATAAGTGACATAAGCAATGTATCAACAAATGAGGACCATATCCCTTTAAAAAATATATAAAGTAACAGACATAGAAACAATGAATAGACCTTCTCTTGTTCATTTCTGTCTACTGGCTACACGGAAAATAACCTTGTTATAACTCTGTCCTGACTTGTGAATGATACTTGTTGCTTTGGTAAATATTTTTTTATTAATAAATATGAAAGCTAAATGGAGAGGAAGGTTTTGAGCAATAAAAAAAAAAAAAAGCACCATCGTATGTTTAAAGGCCTTGATTTAGGAAAACATGTAAGCATGTATGAATGCAGTCCTGTTTAGAAGAATACACATAGCCTGGAATTCTCTAGATTTAATCCAAGCATAAGTCCAGCAAAGCATATGCTCTAAAAACATTGTCCTGGCTGGACATGTGTTTTGGGTGAAAGTCGAGATTCTTACAACGGTTTGAACATGGACACACAGCATCCCGCAGGACCTAGTGGGATTTCCCTAGTCTCAGTTACAGTTCCCTGTGCATTGCAACCAAACAAACTTCTGAACCCTGTACTGGCTTTGGGTGGGAGAGAGTTAATTTTCTTCATCGTAGCTCATACGGGGCTATGTTTTGGGTTTGTGCTGGAAACAGTGTTGATAACACAGGGATGTTTTCATTACTGCTGAGCAGTGCTGACACAGAGTCAAGGCCTTGTCTGCTTCTCACCCCACCCCAACAGCGAGTAGGCTGGGGGTGCACAAGAAGCTGGGAGGGGGCACAGCCAGGACAGCTGACCCCAGCTGACCAAAGGCATATTCCGTACCATATGACGTCATGTTCAGCATATAAAGCTGGGGGGAAGAAGGAGGAAGGGGGGACATTCGGAGTGATGGCGTTTGTCTTCCCAAGTAACCGTTACACGTGACGGAGCCCTGCTTTCCTGGAGATGGCTGAACACCTGCCTGCCCATGGGAAGCAGTGAATGAATTCCTTGTTTTGCTTTGCTTGTGCACGCGGCTTTTGTTTTACCTATTAAACTGTCTTTATCTCAATCCACGAGTTTTCTCATTTTTACTCTTCTGATTCTCACCCCATCCCACTGTGGGGGAATGAACGAGCGGCTGCGTGGTGCTCAGTTGCCAGCTGGGATTAAACCACAACAACCCAACTCTTTTATAGGCCAATCTTATGGACTACAGACTTATCAGTCACAAAGTAGCTCAAGACTTTACATCTCTGAAAGACACCACATGCAGGCTTGTTAATTCCCAGTATAAGGTCTTGGCTTCAATGGTAGTTTATCACAGAATTACTTCATTTCAGCAGTCACAGGAACATCATCATGCTGTGGTTAAGACGGTCACTGATCAAACCAAAGCAAACTTCCCTGCTGACCTATTTTTCCTTCCGCTTACTCTCTGTAATTCAGGAGTATATATGTTAAAGTTCAGAGAGCAGATCCTATTAAAAGAAAGGTAACAGGGGAACTTGAAAGAGTATCTGTAATTTTCACGAAGTTACAACTGTTGAATTTAAATGTATTTAGTTCCCATATCTTGTAAATTAGACCATGCTTGAGTATGTCTTTAATCATTTACTGGGATAAATTGTAACTTCTTCTCATGTTTTACATATTAAAGAACATTTAACTTATTTGGGGGTTTAATTTTGCAGGGAAATATTTTAATAGTAATTATTTTAATAGAAAATATGTTATTTTGCATTCAGAGAATATAAACCAGATTCTGAATATTTTGGAGGCATTGGTCCAGGTCCTGCTATTAGCTACAGTGAAATATATGTGGAAGACCCCAAGTGAGTAGGGAACAACCTTAAAAAAGCCATACATCTGGTATCTAATACCAGAATCTGAATCAAAGCAATTTTCTTTTCTAGCAAATGAAGTAAAACTTTTGTTTACTATGAGGCTGGACAGACTGAAATCATGTTCATCTCTGTGCTCCCTCAGTTGCCCCAAGCACATAAGCGCATATTCATTGTTGAGACCACATGGACTTAGAGCTTGCACTGACCATTAAGCATGTTGTGTAATTCATGCTGTGCAACTGAGGTTTTGTTGCTCAAAACAAGGAAAGATGTTGATTCCAAGTTATGGTAGAAAGCTCCAGTAGAAACATGTCAAACAGAAAAATCAGTCATTGGTAGACATTAACTAAAGAGTTTGGTCACAGTTAACGTCAGTTTTTAAACTGCATCTTTGTGGAAGTAATAGTCATCACTGTGGTTGTGATAATGTCAGAGCTTGTTGAGATTAAGTTTATGGATAACTATCTATTAGAAGTCCTGAGCCATAATGAATTCTTTCAGCATTTATCATAATAGCGTTAATTAGGATACATTTTGTGGGCATGAAGCTCTCACAAGTATTTTCCAGATATTTGATCATAATTTAGCATTAGTCAGGCATGAGTTAATGGACACCAAAGGCTTTATTCCCTTAAAAATCTTGTTTTGTGAGTCCCATTGCTATTGTATCATTTAATATTCATTTTCATGACACTAATCATGTGGTATTGATTTAGATATTGCACATTACCATTGGGACTCCATTTTAAGTCAGTGTTAGTGTAGCATTAAAATGTAAAACAAAAGAGTTAGCATTTTAAGTTAAAAGTCTGCTTAAAATATTTCCATTTGGTGAAATTCTGCTGCCCCCACTGAGTGAAGAAGTCAATCCAGATCTCACTTAAGTGTGCAGACTTGTAAACAAATGTCATGATGCTTTTTATTTTAGCAACCAGAAGTATTTCTGAAGTATTTAGAAGACCTAAAGTACAACAAAGCTCTTTGCAAGAGTAAAGGACCTTTACTTTGCTACCTAAAGTCAGTGGGATGTTTGACTTTGATTTCAGTGGCTACAAAACTGACTCAAAAGAATTTACCACCTGTGTAAATATCTAAATGGTGTTGTTTGACACCAAGGGCAGACTGGCTAAATTTAAACTTCTCTACAGTGGACTTTTCTTCGGCTTTCAAGTGACAAAGCAAATGACTCAAGAGGAGAGTCATACAGAGAGAAAAAAGCTCCTATCTTTTCCCTTACTTTATACCTGGGTATTGATCACCATGATGTCAATGTGTCATGCATGAACAGACTACAGAATCCTTGCTCTGAGCATAGAGAGCTCTCATTCATGCCAGTGAAAATTCCATGTATGTGGCTTTCAGGATAGTGCCCTCAATTTGCTTATGATTTCTTTTCCCCAAGCCTAGTGCAGTCTCACTGAAATCTGTTAAAATACAGCTCTAAACTTCAATTATCTGCACATTTGCTCATATATATTTATCAAGAATTTTCCCATTCATACCAATCTGCCGAAGCCTATGCTCATTAGGGCTTGTATATCTTTTATTTTTTTAAAAAATGAGATTAAGTCACTACAATTAGACTTTAAGGAAGCTATTTAAAAAACTGGATAGTCCTTTGCTGAATTGTGGCCATGGTATTTCAGAGCAGCACACAGTTAATTACAATCCACTTTTCTTCCATTCATTATGGCTGTGAGATGCTCCTGCCTCACTACCTTTATTAAGGAGAAGAAACAAATAATAATTTTGAAGCTGCTTTGATCAGAGGGGAGGAGGGAAGGAACTTTCTACACTGTCCAATTTTAAACATGTTAACTTAGCCTCCTAACTGGCAACAGTGCACAAGATGATTAGACATTCAACATGCTGAAGAATAGAGGTATATCCCAGATTCATGTATTTTAAACCAGTTCAAATGGTATATCCAGAAAGTGCTCCACTAGTACTTAAGCACCTATTGTTCATCTGAGGCACCCACATTCTGTTCCTGCAACAGAGAAAGGGAGGAAAGATGAAGGCTAGAGGGGTAGAGCAGAAGAGAAGATATAAAAATGAAAGAAAAATGGAGAAGAAAAGTTTGCTTCTGTGTGTGCGACAAGGACAAAATTCTGCCCAGCATATTTCGAAAGTTGTTTGCAAAAGCATCAGTTCTCATAAAAATCATGAGTCCAGACCCTGGGCCCTTTCTCTCCTGGGACTGAGCTCTTAATCTAAGATTGCACAAACAAATAATCCTGAGCAGAGAAAGAAATCACGCAGCTGCTGCACACCACGTGCTCTCCAGGTTCCCTCACTCCATCTCCCCACCTCCACCTTTCTGCTTTTTCTGCTTACGGTGACATATGGCATGTTTGTGCAAACTGGAACTCATAGCGGGACTCCATGGCAATCCATCTAGTTTCTGGGTAGCAGCTCTCCACTTGTGCACCCTGGCTGAGTAGCAACTACTGAGATCAGATAACACAGCACAGTGAGACCTCTCATTTGTACATTTCAAAATCTTCTGTCAGCAAAGCCTAGCAAGCTGCAGAGCAGTTACTCACTTGAGTTAGTGGAAGTGTCTTAAGATGTCCCAGAAACATAATTGCTTTAGCTCTGCTCCACAGAACAGAGTGAGGAAGCGAAATGAGAGTTATTATATGTGAGAGATGAGAAGAGATGGGAAAAAGATGTGAGGAGAGGTAGAGAAGTGATGACTCATCTGAATGATCCCTTCATTTCCCAAACTGCCTTGTGTTCTTGTTTGTCAAGAAGGTTAAGAATTATTGCAGCCTTGCTAGACACCTGGCCTATTTACGTTTCTTCACTGATACTCTATTGTCCTGCTAACCCATCTTTATAAACCTGTTCTCATGAGTTATGATTTGGTCCAGGGAACATAGAAAAGTTTGAATTACAGAATAGTTACAGAACCATAACTCTTTTATGAAATTTTATGAAAGGCTAAAATCTTTTAGGAAAACTGACACAAGCTTTGGAAAACATTTCTTAGATGTACCTCATCAAGGTTGCTGACAACTTTGTAGTATTGAATGCTGCATGATATACATCACAACTGTAAAAATCTCAGATTTCATATTCTGAAAACATGAATATTTAAGAACATATATAAGAACATTAAGAATAATATATAAGAACATGCAAATATTGGTTTAGATGTTCAATATAAATAGTCTCCACCATATTCTTCTTCAGATATGCTTGTACTTTTAAACTCAAGTACTATTTTTCTGTGCTTGCTGTTCCTGATGAGGCTAGCTTTTGTTGTAGGCTTGAGAAACTCCTGAGGTTTTTAGCTTAAATTTATGTATATGAGTTCAACTTTATCATAAACAGTTCCATAATAATGTTGCATGAAAAATACAGTTCTAGACTGCATCATTTGGCCAGTCAGATCAGTCTCTTTTCCACTCCTGGCCAGTGCCAAATCTACAGAAAGATACACGTAAAATCCTACAGAGAAAGCTGAATTAGAATTCAGTGCCAATTGGGAATGCTTTTTTCACTGTCACTACTATTTTATACTTTAGGACTGCTCCTGCAGCTTTGCAAGAGCAAATAATGATGAACATTGATTAAAGACTTTATGTTTATAGATACCTGACTGGTAGATACAGACTGCTCTTTTGCGCCAAAGTTAACTATGGGAAACCTTTCTTAAACCTCTGGAAAGGTGGTCTGAAATAACAGCTTTTCATAAGTCAAGTCCGTGATGCATATAGACAAAAAAATCACTGTATGCAGTGTGTCGTATAGCAAAAAAAAGGCATGTATATAAAACTCCAGGCATACTTTAGCCTGTTGCTTAGACTTCTATTACCCTATTAACATGGTGAAATCCTGGTATTCAAGGCCACATGATGAACCATTGGTTCACTGTAACAGTGTGCTACGAATTTCATCACACTGTGCTGCATTACTTCTGAGTCTTCTGCAGTCCTTTTTGGAGTCTTGTCATCTGACAAGAGATTTACTCCAGGCACCCTATTAACTTCAACAACATATTCTTCAGGGGTTATGCTTCAAACATAAGAATTGAAAATAAGCCTTGTAATCCCCACCCAAACACAGCACTGAGCAAGGGCCTAACAGACACTGATTTTTGCTAGAGGTCTAGGATTTCTTTTACCACAATCTCAATATGCGCAAAGCCTTTTTTTCTATTGAGAATATACGGCTCAGCCGGCTGATTGATTCAGCACTTTCTTCACTGCCCTAGCCAGTCACTAATATGTAGGGCTGGCTTCCTTGAGCTCTACTATTTGATAAGTAGTTTAGCAGCAAAGATCTTGTACAACATTTGTAACCGATGAATTTCCAACTGAACCATGTCTGTTTCTGTATTATATTCTCTAAACATCTCAATCACACTGTGGTTTAGACTGTGGAAACTGTTCCACATGGCAGCTGAGAACAGAGCAGCACATACTGTTTTGGTTGACAACATATGGAAGCTCAGAGTAACATTACCTAAAGAGGAAATAGTTAAAACATATTTATTGTTAGGCTTGTGGCACAATAACATCATGCTGGGCTTCCCAGAGCCACTAAATTTGTCCTTTGGCTGCTGTCAGTAGAAGTTAATTGAGGTCCCTCCTATGCATTTTGGAAGGAGTCAGTCTTGGACCCTCCTGAATGGAGACAGATGCCAGAGAATGAGGAAGAGTTGAGAAACAACAGAAGTATTGGAGAACTAGTCTTGCAAAGGATAGCTGCTCCAGAGGGGCTAAGCCTTTAGACCAGTCTATAATATGCCACCAGTAGTTGCCTCAGCCTCATCATGGCTAGTGACAGGCAACTTAGAAATCAAGGAGATAGTTGTACAGCTTGTGCACAGGGAATGCAGCTTGTAGTAGCTTTTCTTGCTACCTGTCATGAGTTCTCTGTAGGCATCAAATGTCTGTAGGAGGTCATGGGCAGGGATGTGCCAGGAATACAGTCCGGGAAGTTTTGTGCGCTTCACCCTCTACTAAC
This sequence comes from Pygoscelis adeliae, assembly GCF_000699105.1. Lineage (NCBI taxonomy): Eukaryota > Metazoa > Chordata > Aves > Sphenisciformes > Spheniscidae > Pygoscelis > Pygoscelis adeliae. The sequence continues at coordinate 1,250,812 of NW_008824864.1, read as the reverse complement.
CTTCTGGACTTCAGTGCAGAGATGAACAGTAGTGCAGTAAGTTTGTATCATGCTTCTATCACCCCGGGCATATCACAGCTCAGAGCTGCACTGTCAGTGTGCCTCGACCTCCAGGCTAGGTGCGTGGTAGCACAGGAGAGGCCTAACACCATGGATTGGGTCAAAGAGAACTGCCCTAGGTTTGACAAGGAAGAAGCTTGTGGGCAGGTCGAGATATTACAGCAAAGCCTGGATACTTGTAGTATGTACTATGCACTATGCCTCAATAGTTTTGTTTACTGAGGAATGAGTTTTGGGTTGACCTGAAATGATGCAGTGATTTTGGTGAAACTTGTCTGAAAATTTTAATCAAAAGGAACTGTTTGGGTAGATATACTACAGCGCAGTAAGGATCTTTATCCTCTATGCAAATACTGACGCACCCGTTTTGGATGTGAAGGATCTTTTACCTTTCTCCTGTTCCGCATCTAAGGGCATCACCACATTAAGGTTATTCTGATTCAGAGTGATGTGAGGAGGTTCCTGTTCCCAGATGGGTATCACTGCATAGGAACTGACAGCAGAACAGACGTGAGAAACAGTAACTGCAGGTTAGTGCTTTCACTGTTGTAGTTAGGGTGCTTACCTGGAAAGTGGAATACCTTGGTTCCTGTCCCTGTGCCAGTGATTGCTTAAGCACATTGTAAAAATTAGAGTTGCTTCAAAGGGGAGACTGAAAAGCTGTCCAGCTCTGGCATAGAGTATGGAGGCCAGAGCATTCTTCTGGGAGCTGGGGATTTGAAACTTCTCAGTGGGAGAAAGCAGTGAATCTAAACCTCTGATATTCTGGGTAAGCGGCTTAAGCACTGGGTTAGGTGGCAAGAGTGACACTTCTTTGTTATTTTTCAATGTTACCTAATGAAGCTTTTAATTTCCAGTATTTTGCTTTTGTTAGAATTGTCTGCAATTAAAACAAAAATATTTCCTTTGACTCATAACAATTTTTTTTCTTTTGTTTCTCTAAGAAAAAGGGAAAAAAATCACTTAGGTTCAAGGCTAAATGCTTTGTTTGTTTGGACTAAGAACTGAAAAAATCATTATTTGCACAAAGTATTAACTGAGCTAAGAGCTTAACAGGGCTCATAAAGAACTGAATATCACATAGAGAAAAGGGAAGTTCCAAGTGCTTTGGAGGACTGGATCAGAATCCAAAAGATCTTGAAAAATTGGGAAACCAGTCCAAAATAAACAAAAAGAATATCAGTAAAGCCAAGCACAAAGTGATACAATTAAGAAGGAACAATCAAACAAATACATATAAACCAAGAAACAATCGCTAGGCAGAAGTACTACAAAAAAAGGGATCACTGTGAGTGACAGAGCATCAACAACACGAAGCTGTAACAATAATAGGAAAAGATAAATCTCATTGTACGATGCATTCAGAGGTCCTTCATGGGTAAGACACCACTTCAGCACACCTATGATGCCAAGGTCTCAGCAGGTGCACTGTGTGTCATCTTTAGTGCTACAATTCAAGAAAGGTGTAGCCTTCCTAGAAGAACAAAGCAAGAGAAAAGTGATCAGAGATGGAAAAGCCTGAAAGGCTGCATGCTTTTAATCCAGAAGAGTAAAGGCACAGGGGCAAAGTGAATCACTTCATGTAAGACCAATCAGTTACTCTCTTCTTCCATTAGCAGAAGGGCAAAGATTGATTCCCCTTTACTTTTCAGCAAAGATATAGGTTATATATACGTTAAAAAAGGGGGTGAGGGGTGTTTTATTTTCTTCACAATAAGGTGTGGCCACAGAAGGGGTTGTAGAAGCTCTCCCACACCTTTTTTTTTTTATGTGATTTCTCAAGACATCCAGGGTCATGTTGGTGAGAAATTAAAATAAACTGGAGGGTCCTGTTTGCACACCACCATGAACATAAGTCCTGACTGGGTCTTTCAACCCTGTTTGTAGTGTAAGTGCTGTACAATGAGGTGAAGGGTCACTGCAAACCACCCACAACTGCAATTTCATCAACCGAAATGACATCACAGGCAAATAATTTTTTCTGCTTGCAGCAGAAATTGTAATTTGTAATTTTTTCTGCTTGCAGTTTTTTTGCAAAGTTGTCTAAGGGCTAGTGCTGCCATGGCATGGTATGAAAAATGTGCAATCACTCTGAGGCTTATTCTGAGATCAGAAGCTATTTCCTCATTGGATAGCCCATGTGTAGCAGGCAAGGGACATCTGACCGCTGCAAATAGACCCGCTAAGGCTCTGTGTAGTAAGAATGAAGCAAACCATTTAGATCGCCCCCCAGTCTAAGAGATTTATTTTCCATTCTTTTTATTACTAACACATTGCTGCTTCTGTTTCTTATTACTTTGTGTTCCTTTTATATCCTTTGAACAGTTGAAAGGGCCCTTAAAATGAGCGTCAATAACCTTTATGCATTCTTAATCGCTCCTTTATGTGTTCAGAGAGGGGTAAAGTGGCTGTGGTATAAATAAGAAGGTCCAAAGTGTGAAATTAAACTCTGAACTGCGAAAAAGAAAAAATCTCTCCCTGGTTTACAGGCTCCACAGATGGAAAGGACTTGGTCAGGATATGAAATCTATAGATTTGGCACCAGAAATATATTGGGGTGGGGGTGGGGAAAAGGTGCTGAATTATCCCTGAATTTTTTCTGCTCTCCCCTTCTTAGTTAAGAATTGCCAAGGCTATATTACAGCTGGGAGGTCTGGGCAACAGTGTCCCCAGAGACTCATCCATGAAGTTCCTCACTGTGCAACAGGTGTTATTCTTGTTCAGCAACAGGAGGCTTCTCTAGTCCAGGCCACAAGAGGACACAGATATAGTCTGAAAACTTTCCTTTAAGGAAAGCCCATGAAGTAACTTGAGTTACAACTTAGAGGAAAATAAACCCTCTTAAAACTCAATGGTTTTCTCCCATACTGAGGCCGGGGTTTTCAAGATTTTTGCCCATTGAGGCTTTTTATAGCCAGCTTCTAAAGCCCTGTAACTAGGGCTTTCCAATGGAAATACTGATACAGCCGTCACAACAGCAGTGCAAATGAGGCTGCAATAACACTGCTGGGTCCTATAAAGGAGAAGGGAAAGCATTCACCTGGAACTCATGTGTTTGGCATCACATCCAGCTCACTCTTCACACCCAATATTATTTTTCAGTATTTCGCACTCAGTGCAAAAAGAATAACTTTGGTTCCTGGGGATCTCTAAAACTTTCTGTGCCTGTTATCTTGGTGGCTTTCCTCAACTTTCCCAAAGACAGCGGGCACAATTTTTTTTTATTACAATGTATGGCAAGTAATAGAAAGCAAATTGTAATTTTTTGAGCTGGAGTAAATTTTAAATATTATAAAACCAAGCAGACCTAAGCACATCAAAATGACACCTCAAGAAGTGAACCTAATCTGTTGCAGACTGCATGTTTGTATTGCTCAACTCTGAAGGAGGGAAGCAGAGAAAAGAACTTGAAAACACTCTGGATTTCAAAATGTCCTTTATTCCCATGATTAGCAATGATATAATATAGCATCAAGGATTGTGGTCACTTAATGTGAATAGAGCGTGTTGACAGATGGAGGAACTCTGTACTGTGCTAATGTTTACCTCAGGCTAGTAGGGGAAGGAGAACTCAGCTGACACTGATGCAAATGCACATCCTGCGTAGTCGTTACTGCGGCCTACATGTGGTATCAGTACTATTTAGTGTGGGATTAATTAGTCACAAGACAGCATTGAAGTCAAGCATTTAGCAAGATTAAAAAAGGGACTGGACACTTACATAATGAAGAGTATCATCTACAGTTACATCAGGAAGAAATGGGGGAAAGAAGAATACGCCCAGGAGTTACTGGAAGGAAAAACAAAGCCTCGTGATTTAGAATATAATCTCTCCTCCAAGTGAAGCATAAGGAAAGAACTCCCCCCTTGGTCAAACGTGTTCAATTAATGGCTTCTTGCAAATGAGCTGCCTAGTGCAAGGCACTACAAGAGAAAGAATATAGGGATGGCTGGACTGGTGATCTAATGTGTGGTACTGTTCCTGTGCCATGACTACCGAACCTTTTAGGGTGACAGTGTGGGTACAGAAATTACACTATTCTGGGAGGGAAGATGGCAATAGATGTAAACTGCCTTTGTTATTTTGATAATGTTAAACTCTTTGCTGGGAGAGGAGTAAACCGCCGCTTCCATGGGACAATGCCACAACCAAGAAGATTTTGGCTTTGCACCTCCAGAGGAATGCAGCGTACACACACATGCAGGGCGGGATAATGGAACCTTTTGAAAATTATTTTGGTCCTGATGCTTTGCAAGGAGTCAAACAAAGGGCAGAAATGTGCCTTTTCAAAGCTCATCTCATCAGGAGTTGGAAACCTCATAGTCCCAGCACTGGGAGGTTAGAGCACCTTTAGGGGCTGCCGCCATCTATGACAGACAACTCACTGGTTGCACAATACTTGCAGTCATATGGCACTTGGGGGCTAGGGACAGAGTCCCGCTCTGCTCCCAGTCACTTGCTCTGTGGGAGGCTGTGCAACACAGTGTTGCTTTAAGGTCTTTTGAACTACATGAGTTCTCGCTTAGACTGCAGCACCTCTTCCTGAATGGTCCTCCTATGCTGACTAAAATGTCATACAGAGCCCACACTGGATATTAACTATTCCCTCGGCTTCTATGATAGACACCTGAGGGGATGCTATGGCATTACAATGGGCGACCTCCAGGAACCTTGATACCTCTGAGAATCTGAGTGCAGGGGTGAACCCAGGTACATTAGTTTTTTATTAGATCTTAAATATCTGCTTTGTTTGTCCTCTTATTCCTGGTTAAGAGGAGACGTCCCTTTACTGTGCTTGTGCATCTCTTCACTAAAGTAATCACAGAGGGACAGCACAGTAGCAGCCACCTACACTTTTAATTCAAAAGGCATGCTCCACCATGAGAGACTGATGCTCCCTGTGATCCCCACTGCCTCCCTGACACTGCTGCAGGAGGTAGATGCGTGTGGTGACTCAAAGCCTCTCTACTTTTATTTCTACCTCCTGTTGGGAAGCCATCCTTGTTGCAAACACCCCTGACAGCCACGGGAGTGTGGCTGTGGACAGGACTTTAAGATCCTTCATACGGTAGCCTTAGTGGGCAGATCCCAACTTAAAACATTTTTTGGCTTTTGCCACGGCATAACTTTGATGCCCATGTTTCACACCCTTGCTGTATTCAGCTACCTTCATCACACGTAAAAGGGTTGTTTGGAGACCTAGTCTGGTGCCACCTGGGACATTAAAAAGCCAAAAATCCCCTTTCAGACTGAACAGTTACAAACTGACCCAGGGTTATAAATCTGTACAACACAAATAGGCACCCCACATATTGCCTCTGTATGCCTAAAGTCTTGTGCAATGCCCACAGCGATATTAGGCTTTATTTTCATGTATTTCTAAATTTCATTTTATTAAATTTCTTTTATTGTCAGATTTATTTGCCAAAACAATGAACAGAATAGTTATTATAGTCATTCCGTCTACTTAACAGAATAGTCAGTAGCTCGATCTTTTGCAGGGCATTTTTGGGTACATTAGATTATAGTCTCAAGAAGTAACAGAGAAGTTAAAGGAAAAGTTGAAGGAATTTAAGAATCACAAGACAAATAGAGAATTAACCACAAACTGAACAAGATGAAGGCTGGAAGAAAAACAATGCCTTTAAGTTTTGTTTTCTTTTACTGTTAGAGAATCCATCTTGGGAACTTGGGAAAGTATACTTTACAGGGATACACAAAGAAAACACATAAACAACTGCTCTTTTTGGTTTAACAAAGAATTATGAAAAGGTTCTAAGAAGCCTCATTAGAACTATAACTAATAAGTGGACATTTTTCAGCATGCAAGGCTTTCTCTGTAGGAATAGGTCACTGAAAAAATCCTTTTGTATTAAGTTTTCCTTTTATTTCACATATTCTTTAGCCTTCTAATGTTAATTTGTAGTGTAAAGATGGGGTTTTCAACACGGTCTAAATTATGTCAACTCCATTTTTCCATTAATGTGCATTGTACTTCTAGACCTACAGGTGACTGACGCTCCCAGCCTTCATAAGAATCAGTGCTGGTGGACATTTTTATTCTCATGCTTTCAGTGGAAAGGAAGACTTTATGTCTAGAAACATAGGTTAATATAACTTAAGTTTCAGTGCTGTGAACTGAGGAAATTGAAAGTGTGCATGGGAAGGATTATTTTCTATAAGCAGCCCAGTGTAGTTTGTAAGATTTTTCTTTTTTAATGCACAGATGCATCAGGAGGAATTTTCCTGTCCCTATGTAAGTGTACATTAGATTTGTCCACTTTAGACTTGTTTGTAATTAATGGAAAGAAATAGACAATTCAGGGCATGATTAATCTTAAGGTTTTGATATCTTTGCCTGTGCACATTTCTCCAAATGAAAAAGTCTGTGTACATCAAATATATATTTAGTGTGGAGATGCCAACACCTATGTTTGCACAAATCCTTAAGAGCAAATACTCATATTTGCCTTTGTGATATCCAGAGCAAGAGTTAGAGTGCATATGCATATTTTAGTGTGCAAATGAAAGTACGCACAATAGTATAAGTGACAGTGAAATAAATTGGAAAACTAAAGTACAACAGATAAAACAATCTATGTCTACAGAGCAATTCAGAGGTACGTCCACAGCTCTTTAGATGCATCAGAGCTTCCCTAAAATTAAAAAGCTCTGATATAGAAAGCAATGCAGCTGCAGCATTACTTGGTTCTCCATGAGCTGAATAAGATCTCCTGATGCTCTGGGTAAGGACATAATAGCTTAGTACTTGTAACAGTAACCGTAATGGTAGGATTTTCAGCTATCTCATTTAGAACCAATTCAAGTATGCCTACAGAAGTTGCAGTAGCACTTGTGGACTGCAAAGACATATCCCGAGTACAAGATAAAAATTCACATAGGCAACAATATGTTCAGCTCTATATAAGGCAGCCAGTGCCTGAGATACTCATGCTACCACGATTAGCAGAGAGGGGGTTAGGAACTTACAGCCCACTCCTTCCTCCACAGGGAGCAAAGGGAAGGAAAATGATCCTCCAAGATGCTTCCCGAGGAAGAAAGAGAAAAATTCCCTCTGAGGCGAAAGACAGAATAACTCCATGGCCCCGTTTTCTTCACAGTAAATGTTCCACACATCCGTAAAAAGACCTAAGCGATGGGACTGTAATTGTCAGCATTAAGAACATACATGTCTCAAAACTTCCACATTTAGCCAAGTGCTGGAGCTGTTCAGCACTACAGACTGGAGGACTGAAAGCATCACAGTTTAGCAAGGAGCAAAAAGAAGCCATGACTGCCAAAGTCTGATTGACCTCCTCAGGGTGGCACATCTGTAAACAAGGATAGTGTCAGGTGCTCTGCAATTTTTGGACTACAAAAATTAGTCTGGGTCTTCTGTTAGGTATTTCTAGCTTTCAGAATGCACACTTCAGTTATGCTTTGTGGATTACAAGGACAGGAAAGAATTGTGCTGTAATACAATCCTATAATAAACAGTATTGTATCATAACTCTTGAAAGTAGAAATACATTTGGAAAACATTAAGAAGTTTGCAAGTGGCTACCCAGAGTAATATTGGCATTTTTTTTTCTTTCCGAGAATGCACTAAAATTACAAATCTCTTGATTTCTAGAGAAGACTATGTTTAGTGTTTGTGGAGCAATCCACTTAAGTGAATTTAGTTTTAAGCCAAAGGAAACATGCCCTTGTTTACATCCAGTTGACCTCTTCAGGTTCGGTGGACTTTTACAAATGGACAAAGGGGATGAATTTGTTGTCTGTCTGCTATATCTGAATCCGTGAGTCAACCAACACTTAATTCTGATTTCCACAGGAATCTGTCTGGCCTGAAGAGCTAATATGTGGTAACCCACAGGAGGTAAAATCCTAGATAGGGCCGAGTAAGTGTAGCTTCAGGAGCAGAAGACAACCTCAAGACCTGCTAACATGCATGAGAACTGCAAATGGCTTTGTCTTCAGCTGGAAGTTTCTGCATGTCTGCTAATATAAGCTATAAACCTACCCTGTGATATGTGCATGCTACTTGCATTTAAAGTCAGCTTACCCTCCAGGAACTGAAATGGACCCACTAGGATCTGAGTATCATACAGTGTAATAAGAACTGATAACAAAATACAAGTAGTTGCACTACTTTTCAGGCCTTTTTCAGTCTCACACATAATCCATGTAATTCCCACTTCCATTGCAGTGTATTTTCATGACAAGTCCCTGTATTTTTGACAGAATATACAAACCTATCTCTTTATGTCATTTATTGTCAGGATAACCCTCTTAAAACCTTTTTTTTTAAGTCTCTGCCAGTGATTTTTATAAAAATGGATTGTACATGTTTTATTGTTGCAATAATCTTCTTGGTTTTGAGCATCTAATTCTTTCCACTGGAATCTGTGGGGAGGTTTATGCAGAGAACCCCCCTATTTTGCCTGTATAGAGGAGTTTTGGGGAAAAGAAGTAACAATGCTTTCAATATTTAATAGTAAATAAATAAATAACCACATCTTCAAAAGTAGGAGAGACTGCTTTTCTTTTTTTAAAATTACATTTTTAAGGGATGAATTGGGAAAAAAACCTGAACAAGGGATATTATCCTGACAGGTTATAAACCGGAAAGGCAGGCAAGGCTTTTGGTTATGCTAGTAAACATAAACTGGTCCTGGTATAAATCCCATTTAAATCTGAAGACAAAGATTGCATCTTACCTAGATTTGAATCTAGCCCTTATTTCCAGAGGTCAAAGTTTTTCTGGTCTGGCATTTCTAGTTCTGCTCATACATCTTCTCTGTTTCTCACTTAAAACCCCTAACTGCCCCATTCCTGAAGGAAACTTCACAATATAACATATTTGCCCAGAGGGCCAAATTTAGCTCCAGTAAAGTTCACAAGGGTTTTGGCTCTATTTCCTTGCACAAGAGCAGCAGCAGAGCCTCTCTGCATTATGGTTGATGGGTGCACACTTGATACGCCTAATCCTATTAGCACCCTTCCCAATACTACCAGTGAGCCGCAATACTGGGAGTTTTTACAGTTCAGGGTATATAACAAGGCCCAGACACAGTCCCCATCAACTTGGCTTCTCATCAGGGGTTTGTTCT
>NW_008824864.1:1238233-1241599 GCF_000699105.1 Pygoscelis adeliae | reverse complement strand
CTGCAGTAATGACCCATCCACAGTCCTTTTTAGCACAGAATTTCTGTGTTCCTGCTTTCCTCAGGCACTGCCCCTCAAGAAAGGCAGTCTTGCTGCTAGGCCATCTGCACTTCCACTGGCCAGGGACAAATGCCCCTTAGCAATCACCATGGTGGGGTTATCTGATAGCCATTAAATGTAGTCCAGATTAGCAGAGCAAATACTTCTGAGACTACTTGATGTCTTCGCAATAAAAAACTGAACTGTGGCAAATCCGGAACTCAGCGCAGGCATTTTTATGTTAACACTCAGGTGCCATCTAAATGCCCCGGCTCCCCAGCACTGTGCCTGTGCTCTGAGGGGAGCGGGAGGCAGACAGTGTCAGTGAGGGGCTCCGGCACTATTAGCCGAAGAAAGCCATTCTGGTTACCTGAATGTACTGCCTGACTGTGTGTCAGTATGTATCTTGCTCCTTTCAAAGGTAAGGTAGCACCCTCTTACTTTTACACAGGGTCTATATCTCCTGCTGTTTAAAGGAATACTCCTCCCTCTTTCTTCATATGCAACACCTATGGATTTAAGCACTTTTTATTGTTTCACCTCTCTGTAAGAGATTGCGAAACAGAGTAGGGTTGGACTGAGAACCCAATATCTTTCCCCTTTTTCTAAGAGTTTAAGAAGGAGCTTCTGCATGTATAATTTAGGCTGCAAGTTTTCTTCACTGGGCTTATACATTATGTAGAACAGCAAGATACTCAGGCTACAGTACGGCAAGGTACTACTGTAACACAGACAATCAAATACATATCTTGTTCCCAAATGCTAGCAATTAGGATGACCAATTGCATGGATCCTTCTAACAGTTCATAAGTAACTCTTCTGTTAAAGCTCCGTTTTCCCATTAGATGGAAACAGAAAAATGCATTTGTTACCTGGCAGAACAAATCCTAGAACTAAATATGCAGGTTTTCTTCCCGAAGAATCCCATGTCCTCTGAAAGAAGAGCTGCCATGGCACAACCCTTGTCTCTGGTTGGGGCTGTGGTACCCTCTGTTCTGGTTGAGGACCCTGTTGTGGGACTGTTGCACAGGCACAGAGCTTGTGACCTCAGTGGGGTGAGAATGAGCTCTTCCCTCCTCACAATTAACAGTCAGAGATCTCTTCAGATTTCTTCTCTGTATTTTTATCAAGGGCTGCTGCTCAACCTTGGGACCTTTGTTTTGGCTGCTGAGATCCTACCACCGAAGTACATGGAAACATGATTAATGGATGTTTGGCTTATGCTTCACGTTACATCAGCCCTCCACGTTCAGCCTGGGTTGACAGGCTAGGATTTCCCTCTCCTGTTCACTGTCTGCTAAACAGCTCTGGTTATTGATTTTTTAATTATGTTTTCCCACAAAACCTGAGAATTATGTTTTCCCTTTAGACTATTGATCAGTTCTCTTGCAGCTTTTTGAATAGTAGTCTCAGGCTGAGATCATCAAAATGACTGCAGAAGTTAGGTGCTCATATTCAAAAAACTTTAATTCCCTTGGGCTTCCCTGAGGAGCTTTGCCTGTTTTAAAACTCTTGAAACAAACAAGTGTACATACACACGCAAAGAGGCCTGACCAGCTCTAAATGATGGAGACATTATACCCTCTAGTGGTAGGAATATACGTCACTCATAAACACCTGCTGCACAAGCCACCACTTTGCTTTGTTTTGGGAGAAGCATTCCAGGGTGGAGGCTCATAAAGGGCAATGAAGTAGATATTGAACCTGACTTAAACTCTCTTGGACCAGTCACCAAGCAGTGTCCTTTATAATAGATTGGCATCTCAAGAATCAAACAGAAAGACAGCCAGAAAAAATGAGTGCTAACAACCTAAATTTGTGGCATGAAGAGTCCCCTTTATTGCTAGGTAGTTCAACACAACATAAACCAGGAATAACTGCAGCAAACCCACTTTCTTTTTATTTTTCTTTTCCTCCATTTTCTGTTCTTAGATAGTCTCAGCTATTACCACAGAATTACCTCTAATTGTATGAAATAATGCAGCCAAATATTAAAAACTTTTCATGCTTGGTTTTCATCAGCAATATATCCTGCAGGGTTAAAAAAATCTGGAGGAAGAAAAGTATCCTAGGTTTGGGTATTATTAAAAATATAAACATAAAAATTTACTGAGAACAGGAAAGGTTTATTACCTGACATTTGAGATCATATCCCTCTAGGTAGTTTTGTTCTTATAAAACAACAGTTGCCTCAGCAAAGCAAGGGGAGGGATAAGCATGTTTAATTCACAGCTGCTAATATATAGTAGGTTTCAGAAAGCAGCTTATGAATTTGCTTTTGAAAGTCTGGTGTTTGGGGTTTGCTAAGCTATTTGCCTGAGGGCAGGATGACATTCCTGTGGCATGTGCTTTCTTGAATTCCACATAATGCACACTCTTTTTTTTCCTAAAACCAGAATTAAAAAAAAGGGAAAAAATCCCCAACTTCAAGAAATAGTAATTGATAGTAAAATGTAATAGGTCTTTAACTGGATTCTGCTCTGTGATGAAGCATACATTGTTTCTAAGGTTTGGTAGTGGCATAGTGGTGTTATAACCATGAGTTTAGAAACAAGTATTATTTACTGCAGCGCTGATCCAAATCACCATCCCATTTTCAGATTCCCCACCACATAATTCAAAGCAAGGTTGCTTCATTTCAGTAATGCTCAGAGTCAGAGTTTTGTTGTTATTACATGTTAGTCCATTAATTTCACTTTGCTGTCCTGCAAAAACTAGTTAAGTCAACACTTTGTAATTAATTTGAGGTCTCTGACTAGTTTGTTCTTTCCTCATTTCAGGGTTCCTATGAAGAAGGAGATTTACTAAAAGGTAATGGCCAGTTTTGTTGTTCCTTCTGCTCTTGCCAGGGGCCAGAATGCTTCAGTAAGCCCTGTCACCACAGGCACACCACTCGGTAGCAATTATTGCACAGCCGTCCATGTATCAAATAAAGAAACCAGTAATTTATAGGTTGGACTTCATAATATTGTTTTTGATCATTTAAGAGCAACACAGGCTGCATAGGTCTCCTCAGCCATAATCTTGTTTTCTTGTCAAGAGCCAGATTAACTAACATATGCTCATGTTGAAATGAAATGCAAAGTTTTTAAAGATTTCTTTTCCAAAGCTGTGCTAACGGTCCATCTGGGAGCACAGGGCTGCAAGCTTTGGCCTCATGTGGCAGGCTTGTGCTGGGGGCACACATCTGTGTGCATCCCCCTGTGGCACCCCACCAGGGAGCCAAGGGTTAAAACACAGAAAAGAGACTGTGCTCAGCTGGTCTGCACAAACAAGGACCAACAACTATCCTAAGGGGTAACAGTCATTGGGACATAATACATTACT
>NW_008824864.1:1221591-1238204 GCF_000699105.1 Pygoscelis adeliae | reverse complement strand
AGGTTCCCGTTGAGGGAAAAACTAAGATGAATTTTCCTTTTATTAGACATCAGAGATTCTGCCCAGTTCAGCCTCATGGCACAAACCCAGTAGGAATCAGGCTTCAGTAGTCCTACTGTTTGTGGAATGGCTAATTTCACAATCCATTTGGAAATCCTTAGTAAGGATAACATTATTTACTCTCTTTTATAAGATCATTCAAAATCCTTATTATTGTTCAAAATCCTTATTAAAAGGTTATCATACACTGACTGAAGAATAACAAAGCTGAGAGCAAGAAGCAGGTCTGGCCGTGTGTGGGGGATGTAAGGGAGAGAAAACAAATCCAGAGGCTTGGATAAGAAGTAGAGAAGAGACAAGTAAGTAAAGTGCTTCAGAAGACAACAGTTCCCAATCTCCAGATGTTCAACGCCTTTCAAAATGTGTGCTGGGCTATCTTATGTTGAAATCTGAGGGGGAGGGAATCTTCCAGTTAGTTGTTATGTTGTTGTCAAGACAAGGCTGGAAGGACTAAAACCAAGGGAAAACAAAAGATCTTCCATCCTCAAAAAAAAAAAAAATCCCGCAAAGCAAAAGCCAAAAAGCAAAAAAAAAAAAAAAATCCCTTTTAAAGGAATTACTCCATTAAATCATTTCAAACAGGGCCTCTGCCAGACTCCACTCCCTTGTAGTAACGTAACTAGAATGATTCACTGAGTCAAGAGCTCAGAGGTTGCTGATAACCACTGTATTTCATGGGCTTTTCAGACTCAGTAGGAAATAGCAAATTAAAGATCAGTTCAAGCTCTTATATACATGAGGCCTGCCATGGTATAGGGTAGGGAAGGGATGATATGTGCTTGTAAATGTGATGGCTTAAAAATGTACCATACTTAAAGAGGGCTCAAATGGTTTGTGGAAAAAGACGTTTCTTGTTGTACCTGTATGTAACACTCCCACACAGCTCCTGCTGTGACTTTGATCTGTTTTTCTCTTCCCACCCAAAAAAAAAAACCCTTTCGGATTTCTGGTAATGCCAGTCACATATAGCTTGTGCTTTTCCACTCTTCCCTTGAACCTGGAAATTAACAGGTGCAACAAGGGTGAAGGAGGGATACTTTTAAAGCTTTTCCTATTTAATGCACCTGCATCTAGTTCATAACACAAAGTCCTTCAGAAGCTAGTATAGAATCACAAAATAATTTAGGTTGGAAAGACCTCTGGAAGTCCTGTGGCCCAGACCCCTGATCAGACCATGAGTAAATACTGAATTAGAGCAGGTTGCTCAGGGCTGTATCCAGTCAAATTTTGTATAGCTCCAAGGATAGAGACTTCACAACCACTCTGGGAACTTGCTTCAGTGTTTGACCACCCTTGCAAGGTGGTTCTTTTATCTAATCAGAATTTCTTTTGCTTTAACGAGCCTTTTCATTTAAGAAGCCTGGAGAAGGAAACAAATCCCTCTATTGCTTCCATATGCCCTGTTGGAAAGAACCCCATGAAGCCTCTGCTGATTTTGCATACTACGCAAGATTTTTGTTTGGCTTGGTTTCACTTGGTCCTATTTGCCTTCCCTTGCCTTCTCCACATTGCCAATCTTGACCCCCCTCTGCACCTACAATGCCCCAATTTTGGGACAGAGATGCCGATGGCAATACATTTTGGTGCCAGGGTTGTTTCTCTATGAAAGACTTCAGAGCACTCCAGCCTTGGCTCCAAGGGCACAGCCTGCATTCATAGTTGCTGGTTGTTCTCAATCCCTTCCCCAAGGGAGCGGGAATCTCTTACAAGATTAGCTTTTTACCCTGCTGCTGGTATTGGGAATTTAGCAGGAATCTAGCAGTGGTCTGGCTGGCATCAGGGTTTACATACTATACTCAGTTGTATGTGAAACCACTGTAAACTGTTTTCTTTATATGCTGCATTTACTACAGCTCAATACAGAGCCTTGACATTGTTAATTTGAGCCATGCCACTCATCATTAAAAAAAAAAAAATCAGTTCTAATACACAGAAAACTCCAAATTTCAGTTTTCAAAGATGCCAAATAGTAGGAATCTGTTGAATCTGTTTAATTAACAGCAGGGAAAATAATTAATGCAGCAGGAAAAAGTGTTTTAATGTGCACAGTTTTTAATTTTTTTCCTGACCATTTGGCAATAGTTTAGATGGGCTGGACGTCCTGGCTGAATAAGCCATTCTTGATAGGGAAAAAGTCTCAACACCACTAATACTGCTCAGAACAACCTAAATCATAGAAGGATCCTCAAATTTGGTGATTCCTCCCTTCATCTGACTATACCGGCTGCTCCAAAACACATCATCATAATCTGTGTATGAAACCAGACCTTACCTAAAACACAGCGAGGAGAAGAACCAGCCATCACCAACGGATGACCAAGTGCTATTTTCTCCATTGAGGAAACCAATTCTTTCACCTTCTTGGGATGTGCTGTTAACACATGCACATTGGACTTTGCTGCCTTTTCTGTTCCTCCCCTAAGCTCTTAATTCTCCATACACGTAAATACAGAGAGATTTGCTCTTTGTTTCCAAACCACAAGGCTTCTATAGAGCCACTGATGCTTCTGTGAGAGAACTGGAAGGACTTGAGAATACTGGAAAAAGAGCTCTTCAGGAGACTTACAGACTGTAATTGGAAACCTTTCTGGTTTTGGTTTCCAGCTTCACACTTAGCATGCTGGAGAAAGTTTGTCATTAAATAAAAAATAATAACAGCAACGAGAAGAAAAACGTATTTATGAATGGATGATTAAAATTTTTTTTATTGGGGTGGTGGGCAGATCTCTCCCAATTCTCTTGCCTCAGAATGCCAAGCATTTAAATACACTTTCATTATGAACATGTAGGACAAGGAGGTGAATCTGAACTGCAGGAGAGGTCAGACTTACTTGCCTCATTTTCTGTCCCTCCTAAAGGAGTCCAGGAACTCAGTCCTTTTCCTTTCTTGCAGTCCATTGCACAACGACCTGATATGATAGTAAGGAATATGATGCGTTTGTCCCTAGAATGTAGCAGAAGAAAACAAAAAAATTTAGAAAAAGGCTTTTCTGTTGGGTCTGAGGGAATGAGGGATAGAGAATGGTCTGGAATGGTTTGAAAAGGTCCTTGAAAATATTCATGTGTTAAAAATTTTATTTCTCAGTTAAAACATTCAAGTTTTCTTGCAGTAAACAATAAGCTCTCATTCCCTCCAAAAAGTTCTTACTCCTGAAGGCGTTACTTACTTATATGACACTCTACTGGTACAGAATAGCAAGTGTTTGGAAAACTCCTGTGCTTAGAAACCATTGAAGGTTAAATTCTCTGCCATCTTTCTTGTCTTCTAAGACCACAGAGTTTACAGGGTGGAATACAGTGAAAAAAATCAAATACTTATAGTCTGTTTTGTGTAATCACACAGCTAATTCATGAATATACACATACATGCATGCATGCATGCATGCATACGTAAATATATACATATATAAAAACTGTCTTAAAAAATAAATGGAACAAATGTTAGATCTATGGGTGAGAAAAGCTGGTCCTGATTGTTTAATTGCATAAAAGGATAGGAAATTAGACTGAGGCTGAGGTCCAGCTGAGGCGTAATTGAAGGCCTGTACCTGAGAAATGAAAGAAATACAAGTAGAGAAAAGATGAATGAGAGCAGCCAACAGCAGAACAGAATAGGAATATTCTCTGAGTGTCTGTCAATTAGCAGAGGTGCCATTGTGTCCCTTCAGTTATATAATAGCAAGGGCAGTGATGTTACATCACAGGAAAGACATGATAAATAGACTGATTTTCTTATCTCTTATTATTTTTCTTTTATATTATTCCTGGATAACAGATGTCTGAGGGTAATATCTGTGGTTGTAAGAGCTACAGACATCTACTATTAAAGTACAGATCATTGAAAAATGCAGTAGAAGATCTGGGAGAAAAGATACTGCATGAGGTATGTGTGGAAAGAAAAAAGACCAGATAGCTTACTGATCTGGAAGTAAATCTAGGAGTTATCGTGGGGAAAAATCAACCCACTACACAGCTACAGTAATAAAGGAAACTCAAGGCATGTGGCTATCTTTACAGGGAGAATGAATATAAAGCAAAAGGACGTTGTGTTTTTACTAATAGAGCCCACCTGAAATGCAGTAAGCAACACTAATCACCATATCACAGACAAGATATCATCATTGAAAACAGTGCTGGAAAAGATCCTGAAACCAAGAGGAGGATGACTACCAACTTTAAGAGGTTTGAAAGCTTGTCTTAAGGTTAGAAAAAAGGTTTAAAATGGAACTGCAGAGTTTTTAAAATAGCCATGCTAAAAAAGATCCCAAATCACCAACATTTCTTTATAGGAGTTTAATTTCATTCTTAAAACCACTATTATTACCTCATTTTGAAACTCTCTTTTCCTATCTTTGATGTGTTACGAAAAATGCAGTCTTCATCTACTTTGTCCACTGCCTAAATGGACTGGTGGTATGTCAAAAACTTAGTTCCTTACAGACGGGCAAAATTTTTACAGGTTAGTTTGAAGCACACTTCATAGTTTTACCTTGTCCCATTCATAATTGATAGTATTGTAATAAGAATAAGCACTTCCTCAAACCAGTTGCTTGCAGTTTGTCAAAATTTAGAATTCATATTTTAATTTTCTTTGGGATGTTTGTCAAAATTACTTCTGGTCCAGTATTGAATGGTAAGCTTAATTTTGCTCCTAAGTTATTAAGCTTTCAAATTGAATTTTTCTAGCATTATTCAAAGGCAGCTGAAATGGTAAACTTCAGATATGACCCATTTATCAGACTTGCATATGAAGCCAAATGTGAGAATGTATATTAAATGATTTTGAAAGCTTATAATTTTGTAGTTTATTTCCAAAACATTTATATTTAAACTTTTCCCTTAATTCCTAACACGATGGGGATATTTACTCTATTGTCATTGCTAGACTGTAAATTCTAGAGAGTGAGGATTCAGTATTCAAATACCAATATATTGTAAATATATAGGGGTATATATAAATTAAATTATATATATTAAATATATACCAATATATTTTATTGACAAATCGGTGAACAAAAAAAATATCAAATCACAGAATATTTAATGTTAGGGTATCAATAAATAGCTGAAACAATATGTTTGCATGAAGTATGTGTTTACGTTTACAAGCTTCTCAGGCAATACAGCTCTGGTCCAGAGAACCTTTAATAAAACCTCCATGATTCTGGTTTCGTAGGTTCTACAGCTTAAATTGGAAGAGTTGAAAAACCTTGCTCCGAAAAATGTATGAGGACTGTTTTTAATTTCCACTTCTTTCTTAGGTAGCGATACTAATTTTAAATTGCTTTCAAATGCTTGATATTTTAACTAGCTGGCAAGAAGCAAATTTTGAGAAGTACACCCCACCCCCCGCTCCTGAATTCTCAACAGAATGCTAGCAGAAAAATGGGGAAAATATCACCCTTGGGCCCAAAGAAATCCTAGTAGGTTACTCCAGATGAAAACTGAGTCATTATTCAGTCTTATTAGAACAATAACTTAAAATTTAAAAGTCTGTTATTTTGGAACAGCTCTAGTTTTAACAATAACTTAGGAATAAAGCCAACAGTTGTGCTGTTGCATTTTTCCCCCTACACATATTAATTAAGGTGTGTTTAACTCCCATCCCCAAGACCTACTCCCTCCATTATGAAACTAGTATTAATCTTCCTACAAAGCAGAAGATATTTCTGTGCCTTCAGCATGATGAGGGGAATTGACATGACTGATAGCAATCAGTTATTCACCTCTGGGTGAGGGAATTGGTAACAGAGTGGCAAGTTAATGAAGAATTAGGTATTAGGGATCTGGGAAAGATTTCTTCAGAGATTATTTAAAACATGTTAAATCTTTCCTCTGGCAACAAAATCACCACCTGAGTTGAAGGGACATCAACACGGAAACTAAATCACATCTTCCACCTGCCAACTTTTCACTCAATGACTCCCATCAAGTCAGCACAAAAATATGCCACTGCACATGGATGTTGTTCAGTTTCTAAAACAAATAAACATGCAATCAAATGTCTCCATCGTATAAAATCCTGCAGACTGAAATCTCCACACCTGCTCATGCAAGCAGTGTTTTACTCTGAGGACAGCAGGTCCTCCAGGATGAGGGGGATGGAGGTTTTGTGGCAGCACATTTGTGGCTTCCAGCTCCCGTCGCATTGCTGGGGCTGGACTGAGGTCTCAGGTTAAGGCCGAAGATGTGGGTTTCTCCTGCCTAGTGTTTCACATACCTCTTAAGCTTACTCTGGCTCTGTACAGTTTTCCAAACGTAGGCTCCCTAGACTAAGCCTCTGAGATGAGCTGAAGTCATCTTCTTAATCAGTAGTAGATGTTTTCAAAAGGAGATTCTCACCCCAGGAGCCTCGTCTTCGGTGTGTATAGTTCAAGATCCCACAAGTATCTTACTGAACACACAAAACCTGAAGTCCCTAAAAAAGTAGTCTCTTAGAAATTTTGACTTACATGGTCTGTAGGCTCCTATCCTCCCTTACATTAACATAAAAGTTTACCCACGTTCTACTTTGTCTCACATTGAAACATGAATGAAGTCTAAGGTTCAGAAATCTGGCGAAGAACAGAACAACTTTTAAAAGCAAAGACCTCGGGGCCTCCTGGTGCCTGAGGGCTAAATCCTGGTGTTAGTGAGTCCAGCATGCTATTTCTGTTTCTAGGAGACAGTTCCTACCCTCTCCCTAAACGAAGAGGTGTAAATTCCCAGAGCCAAATTCCCAGAGTTTGGGATCCAACTAGAAGACAGACAAACAGAAAATAATCTGTCAAGACACTTGGCATAACATAACGCATGAGCATGGGAGCAAAATTCTTCCCTCTTTGGCATATACCTTTACTCATCAGGAGGAAACAAAAAGGAGGGCTATTTTCAATGACTCATACAGAATTTCTCTTAGCTAAGGGCTACCTTCTTGCCTTGTCCCTCTCAGGCCTTCTTTAGGTAAAGACGGAGGCAACCCGGAGTTGTACAAAACAATTCTTCTGGGGAGCATGGGTAGAAAAGTGGTGTGTTAGTCCTGGCAGTTCAACCACCTTTGGCAACAAAACAGTGGGCTGCCCTTTGTGTTTGTCGCATTTGCTATATATGCCAGCCATGAGATAGTATGGAGGGAATAGGAACATAAGGTTTTATCACTATTTTCCCTAATCTTCCTTTATTAGAACAAATCCCTGCATTCTCAGGGATTAGGGTCAGGCAAGGTCTGTTGAGCTCTCAGCCACACTGTTGCTGGTCTTTACTCTAGGGCATAGAATACAGAGTAAAAAGAAATTATTTGCACCCAAATCAGAGATTAGCCATTAAATGGCTCAAATATGCTTTAGTGCCTGATGAACAGTTCCTGTGGGTGCTGCCCTTGGGAAAGGCAAGTCACTGTCCTGACCCCCTGGAGCCCACAAGCTTTCGATGGGAGAAGCAAAAGGAGAGACAGCAGGCAGGGAACTGTGCTTCAGACTTTCTTCATCGTGCCTGAAATCTCGTGAAGTTCATTAGAGAAATGAAGTTTGAGGGTTTTATTGCATTTTTTTTTCTCTTCACAAACCACAAAGAGAAGCAATTAGCTGTTGGCTAGGCAGACACTGCCCACAACTAGAGTATTCTCGGCAGAGAACATTTTCTGTATGGCACTCACTCAAATACAGCCTTGTTTAAATTTTCAATTCATGTCTGTGCAGTTGGTTAGTTAATTGTGTTTTGCAAGTGGTAATTTACAGTTGGAGACAACACACTTTTTCCTAAACAGAAGTCACCTAGCCTCAAGGCACTGTATTCAACCCTGATATATCTAGTATATTCAGCCTGTACGGTCTATCCTCAGTGATTAGTCTTGATTATTTCAAGCTTGTTTTATAGAGGTTCCGGGTTTCCTGAAGCAGAAATTTCTCCTCAGCAAAAGAGACAGTGTAGCAGCCCAGGCTTGGAATGCAAAAGCCAGAGAAAATATCCTGTGCCTAGCAGCCACACCAAAGAAACCTCTTTTTTTATGTTCATTACCCATGAATCTTGTCACATTTTAACTGAGAGCGCCATGTGGGGATGTGGGTATGATAGGTATTCCCAAATGGAGGACACAGGAAGACCAGAGTGTGATTTCCTGAGACAGTCTCCCCAAAGAGTTAGTTCTACAGACCCTAAATTACAGCTTGGGTACTTGTCTGAAAGTAAAAGGATGAGATCATAGGAGGTCTGAGGAGCAGCTGGATGGCCCATGGGAGAGAGTGAGTACGCCAGAGCCAAACTGTAATTGGTCCAACTGAATAATAGAACTAATTTAACTCTATGAGATATAGAACATGCTCAAAATGAAACACCTGTGCTGAAAGGAGGCTTCCCATTGAGCAGAAAAGAAACAAGATAAGCCTTGAAATTCTGTTATCCAAAGCGTTACTTCTCCCTTACTCATACTATGAACTAAAATGGGCTTTTAAAAATCAGCTCTGATGTCTTCTCTCCCCTGTTCTCCATGAGATGTCATCATCTCCCTCCTGACAAAGACAAACTCCTACCCAACCCTGGGTCCCAGTTCCTAAAAATGCATAAATGTTCCATGGAAACAGGGCAGAAATCCAGAGCCTCCCTCTCCTGAGTGCCCTTATCACTAGCATACGAGGTCATATTTACACATTTTATCTCCCTCTTCTGAAGAACATTTAGCAAGACTATCAAAAGGGCAGCTTCAGCAATGAAGCCCATGCAAGAGTAACTAGCCGTTACACTATGCAGCAGGGTATGGGAGACTCTCCCAGAAGAGCATTGGAGCTGAGTCTCCCACATCCTTGGTGAGTGCCCTAAATTCTAATTTTTCCAAATGGGAAGCTGGGGTTGGAGCTTCAATCATCAAAATGTAGGTGGAAATTTAGGCATCTTTAAAGAGCAGCAGAAGGTGAACTGGGGTCATAATGGCTGAAGTTTTAGACCTAGGCACTTGCAGGTAGTATTTAGCACATATGTTGGGGTAGTTGGTTGTCTGATTTATTTATTTGTATATGCGTGGAGGGGGATGATGTTGGATATGCAGGTGCTTCAGCTTTTTTCTGTTAAGTGAATACTCTATACAGCTGTTTCCCAGATGCCCTGCTAAATTCCAATAGATGTTTAAGCAAAAACGCACAGAGGAGCGTGAGGCACTTGAATGTTTAGCAATGATTGGAAGAACAGGAAGAATAAAGACAGTTGAGGAATAGGTGCTCCTATTTCTGTTTGGACTGGTGAGGGTGATAGACAGTCTGTGATCTCTCAGCCCCTCATCTAGAACAGGTGGACGTGGAGGAGAGGCAGGGGAAGTCACCCCTCAGTTCTTCCCTGCTATTGGCTGAATATTGGAATCCAGTTTTCATTCTGAATTACTGCAAGTGGGCACAAAGCTGTCACAGGTGCCAGCTTTATTCTTAATCCTTGAAGAAGCAACAGAGTTTGTGGGTAGGGCACATGATTTGCTCTTGGGAGGGGCAAAGGGAGGAGGAAGGAAGGAAGGATCATGGTGACACTGGTTAAACGCACCTCCGCTAGGAACACCATGCCCTCCCTCGGTGCAGAGTTTCAACATTCAGCAGTCTAAGTCATCATTGCTCATCATTTTCTTCTTTCACTACCTGCTTTGTGCACCCTCTAGCATGCTTTTGGTGGAGCAGTTCTCCCTCACAAGCTAGAGCTCTGTCTTTAGAAAACAGGGTAGGTTTCTTAAGATAGCCCTGTGATAAAAAAGTGTTTATCACATAGTTCTGCAATTTCTCATGCGTCTCTGATGAACTCACCTGCCCCCTGCTCACTAATCCATCTCCCTCGGGCTTCTCTCAGCTTGCCAGACCTCTGGGGAGTTTTCTGCAGCTGCCATACTTGAAAAAAAAAAGAAATCACCTACTGCTAAAATGTTCTCTCCTTCTGCCTCTCAGTGTAAAACTCCTCTAAAATGCAGCAATGGCTATTCACCCCATGTCGATGACAAGTACAAAAAATTGATCTGACAGAGCTCAAAACAAGAACAATTTTAATAAAGAAGAGGGGAGAATGACATATGTCATTTGCTTCCAGTCCTGGGCATACCCAAGAAGTTTGTTCCTAAAACTGAAATATGTTTACGTCTCTAATTTTTTTTTTCTTTCCTTTTGGCTCTTACTGAACTCCAGATAGCTGACTTCATAGACGTTTAAGACATTTATTAGTGATGCAACTAAAGGAAGCAATTATAATGTAAGAAATCCAATTACATTAATATGTGTGGATGCGTTTAAAACTCTGCAACATTTCTAAACCACATTTTTCTGTTAAATATCCAGGTAAATAAAGAATATTTGTTGATAAAACAAAGTACAAGTGACTATTGCCCTTTCTTTGAAACTTTCTGATTAATTTAAAACCAGTTGGCATGACAGCTATCTCCAACTATTCAGAACAATCTTTCTTAGAGATCATCATACCAATTGTCTTTTTACAGGTAAGTAACAATTATAAGCCTTGAACATTAAAATAGACTCTTTCCTCAAGGTCAGGGCACAAAATTAACATAATCTGGATCATAGCCTACCACCAAATTCCTATTTTCATTAAGATTTTATATTACATTCCAGAATTGGATTTGTATCATATTTGATTAGGCATCATGTTGACAGTCAATCAAATCAGAGGTGCAATACCTGAAGGCATTTATTCATATGAATATTGTGGACACATGTTGGAAACCTTCATGGAAGAAAACAAGCAGTTCCTCTGAGCAATAATTTGTACAGCTGACATGTTTGTCATCAGAATTTTGGTCTGTCATGACACAACGATTTAGCTTGACAGGTCTCACTCCTGTCACACTGTCACTGTCTTTAAAGAAAAATTTGCACTGACTAGTGCCAAAGAAAGGAGATAATGTAGAGAACAGGTCATGTTCAAGGGGATTTGGCTTCACAAAGAAAAGAAAGAATGTGTTGAGGTTACTGTAATGAAAGGTTTCCTTTGTGCACTATGTCCTGCTTTGAGTGCTATGAGCACTGAGGTGGCACCTACAATCGCAGATTCTTAATCCAACTAGAGTTGCTGGTTTTCAGCAACTGAATATCATCAACAGGCTAGAGAAATTCTCTTTGATGTCCTCCTTTGTTTCTTGCCCAATGTCTTCTTGCCCAATGTGTTCACAGAACAGCAATGAAAAAATGACTTCAACACAAGCAAGATCTATCCTGGGATTTGGGGACTGAGGCATTGCTTGGGGATTAATACACGCTATCTGTAGCTCCCAGACTGCACCGCACCTGCAGCAGGACTGAAATTAAGAAAGCAACACACCAGCTACTTGCTTTATAGCTTTTCGATGTACTGGTTACAGCAGAGAAGCTGACGCATAATTTTCAGTTGACACACATATGTACAAGCTGTGAATTTGGGTAACACTGTTCACTTCAAAGAATCGTTTCAGGACAGAGAGGTAGCAAATACATGTTTATAAACAACATACTACAGAAGGTATTAATTTTTTAAGTCACAGAATATTCACCATAATTCTCAGATGATTTTTTGCATTGTTTTAGTAGGATACCAGGCAGTGTTTCACATTAACTATGCAAATACTGGATGTCACCCTAGTAGATGGCTGCTAGCCATGTGGCTCCTACCTCAAATGTGAGTTGGTGCAAGACGTTATTGTTTTGCAGCTTTAGTCTCCTCAAGGTATGAGGGTCGCTTAAAATGTTTTCCTTATAAAGCACATTGATAGAGCTCAAGAGAGCATTTTAAGCCCAAGGAACGGATCCACTTAGTGGAAGCATACATTCCATTGAACTAAAACTAGTGATAGGAATAGTAAAATCCACATGTGTCTAAATGGATATAAAAGAAATTTAGGACACATACATAGAGTAAAACTTACTTAAACAATGCTATGCACAGCTCTACTATGTTCAGTATAAGACGGCTGGCAAATGTTGGTTAAAAATCACAGCCCCTTGTAATGCATATAGGAATTATTACACAACATCCAGGTATGAATTTGACAGCTCTTTAAAAGTAAACATAGGCACTCCATTCTTTGGACCCTTTGCTGTGCAAGAGAATATGTATTTACCTGAATTTGTTTTGTTTCCTCTTCTGCTCTGCCTTTTTTGCTAAGGCTGGAAAACTTTAAATAAAATTTAGCTAGCATTTGAATTTGTGAATTAACATCTAGACTTTCTGCCTAGATAAAAACATGCTTCCTGTCACCTACTGCTGACTTCCAGCCCACTCTACTTTCTGTCCCCCCTAAATCTGTCAAAATTACAATCTCTGCTTTCCTGGCAACCCTTTCAATCCTCTATCTGCTAGAGAGCTTTTAATTACATTGCAAAACTTATTTTTTTGTCTCTCCATGTAGGTTAGGTAGAAATAGAAACCAAGATAACACTGCTTGAGACCTGGTGTTAATACGGTAAGTACAATAACCTTAGAAGTAGCCACCAAGTACAGAAAGATCCGTAAAAGATTATGTGATTTTAGGAGCATGTTGAAATTCGACAATTTGCTGTAGCGTGGTGCATTTGAATAGCACAAGCAATTAGATTCTTAAATAGCATTGGTCAAAAACTAAATAAAATCAGTATTAAAGATACACTACATTCAGTGGTATTGAGTTTGCAAGTGTAGCTATTACAACAGCACATGTATTTGCCAATCGAAACCACATCTATGTTGGAAAGACACGAGAATGAGAAAAAATCCATGATTCAAAGAAATTCCAATCCAAATGGCCAGGATGTGTCACTTTTCCCTGTGTTTTCTCTGCTCCATTATGTAGCAATCTGGAAAGCCTCATAGAAATCTCACCCATTTTGGAATTATAAAATAATAAAAGAACCACAAGAAGACTGATGAGGCTGATGTTTGAGGATAGGAGCAGGAAAAAAATACAGCATATTTGAAATGCAGATGACTTAACATTATAAGAACTTGATCTCTTGCCCTGTATCTTGAAATCTGTATCTTGAAATAATATACAAACTATTTGCACAAACTTTCATTCCCTTTCCCTCTGTTTTCTACAGAGTTTGTATAATTGACACCTGAGTGTGGGGATAAATCTGTAGCATATCTCACAAAACGCTACATAAATTTAGCCAAATGCCAAATGCCCAGTCCCTAACACACAGCTTTGCATCATTACAGGACAGTATCAATAGAGTTTTAAGACAATGAGTAGCTGATTCCCATGCACAAGCGTTCTTTATCATGTTGCAAGTAGTAAAAAAGATGAAAAAACAGTTGTGATTTTGTAAAAGAAGAGAAGGCAAAACAAGAAGCGCTCTCTAAATTTATTCAGGGGCTCCTGCTACAATAGTGGGCTGAAAAAATATCACCACCCCAAAAGCCCCCCTCTCCACACATGCAGTCCCACTCTCAGCTGAAACACCCTTGAAAAGAGCAATGGACTCCTCAGACTCCGACCAGGATCTGGATTTTGCAGTCAGGGCCCATGCCCATTTCTAACTTTTGTTTTTATCGGTCCCCATAAGAATTTTGTTGATTAATTCTTCACTGCTATAAAGAAAAGTCCCCTGTAACAGTTCATTTTTTTAAATTCAGTTGACTGAATTTGATCAGACAGGAACACACGTGTCTTACAGAGTCCTGCCTGGTGTACTTGTAGCCTCTGATGCAGGATACCTGCTTACCAGGGGCTGAAGGGAGAGCACGGCTCTTCTTGGGGGACAATAAGCAGTTTGAGCAGACACGGTGCCTCCACAGCATGAAGGACAGCTGCCATATGTTCAGACAGTCTTCTACAACCTCCCTTTTGTCTCCTCCCCGACCCCTGTGTAAGTTAACATCCAGCAACTCTAGAGGTACTACCTGGTGCAGACTCTGCTCAAGGTACCAGAAATATAGCAGCAGTGGTGGTAGGCCCACTTGAAAATACAAAGAAAGATGGAATTAATAAAGTCGCTTTGCTGCACATTTACCAATTTTCATCCTGACTTGAAAGTTATTCCTACTGTTAATTTAAATATTATTATGATTGTTCAAATATATTATCAGTTCAGTACTTCTCTGGAACATGAAATCAACAAGTGGAAAATTTTCTTCTGAAAAAATACAGGTTGTAAAGCTGGTGCAGTAGCTCATGATTTATTCTTTCTAAATTGTCCATGAAATAAAGAGGTTTCAGGAGATAATTTAGAATCACACCACTACTTAGCCACCTTGTTGCGATATCTCTATGACTGTTTCTGCTTCTAATTAATGAGTAACAGCACTTTGGACTTATGAAAGCAAGTCTCTTTGACTACATGAGAAGAATTCATGTCTAATACTGTAATGCTGAAGTGCATTATGGGAATGAGGTAAATCACAGTAAGTCATTTCGATCATAGCCTGAATGTCCACATGGGCATAAAATATAAAACATCAAGTTTACAGCTCCACTGGAAACATTTCTTTCCATTGCCATCCTCTTCTTTAAAGCATCTTTCATCTGGCATTACCAAAATAAGATGAAAATTAAAAGCAATGCTGATAATTGTGCCACCAACAGAATTTAACCAAATATAGTTTATTTCCAATAGAGAATTAAATTCCTATTTTAGATAGACATGTCCATCTTGGATCCATTATCAAAAGTAAATGTCTAGAAAAACAGCTGAAATTAAATTAATGCCACACAGTTTATAGGCACTGGCTAATATCCAGAGTGCTAAAATGGCAATGCAGAATTGTAAAGGCACAGGCATATTGTTTATATGCGCTGGCTGAAATCCAGAATGGTTACAGTAAGTAGGAGAATAAAACATTAGTAACAGGGCCCTCTACTCCTCACTTTAGGATAGCAAGTATAACACTTTAGCTGGAAATAGGTGATAATTATGAAACATAGGCACGTGAACCTCCAGCCATAGATCCTTCATGATCCAGAGCATTCGCACGTGGGAGACACTGGAGGAGGAAGAGCAAGAGGCATAGGCACATTCTGAGTGTCCACAAATGGACCAAAGCAACAGTGGTTTGGTTCTCCTCCATGCAGTGTGACTCTCAGACGAGCAAGGGTGTTGATGGCTTTTCAAGGGTGCTGTGCTGGACTGTATTTTATTTTACAAAATTAGAGGCTGAGCTTGTCAGCCAGTCCTCCATGGGTGCCAGGAGATGCTGCATCTCAGAGAGGCAGCCAGTCTGATAGTTGGCCTTTGTGAGAAATGGTGCTTAGGAGGAATACCCCCGCCATCTGTAGGGTCTGGAAAAAGCCTTCTGCAGCCTGATGGAGAGTTTTTCAAGACCTTTTGTATGCCTCTCCAGCCTTCTTCCTAATCTAACAGAAATGTAGCAAGGGCATGGACCTCATTTGGTATTTTCAAAGTTTATTTTTTAGAAAAAAGAAGTCCCCAGATGTAAGGCTTCATCCTGTTTCATGGCTATGCATGGTAACCTAGGCTGCTTTCCAAAGGTGGGGAAGACATGTCATAAGCCATGTCAAGATTCTTGAGATCTGTATCCGCATCTTAGAGAGGTCATCCCGAACTCCAGTGGAGTGTATAACTCACAGAAATTACATTGATTTTGTAGTCGTTAATTTATTTTTCATATTTATTTGCCATTGGAAATTATTCCCCGAAAGCTTAATAATAGATTTGGCCCAGAGAAACAGAATCAGCATCCCATGGAAAATATTGAGAGACTGGAAAACAAGTTCATATTGATTCACAATAAAGAAAACAAAACAGAAAAACCCACGCGTTGTTCATGGGATAGGAATTCTAAAATATTCCATTTTGGGAGTTTGGTGGCTTGCTTGCTGCCCAGCTTGAAAGCATCATCATTTCTGCTTTCTCAATACAGGAAGAAAACTGTAATAATTTAAACTATTAAAAAAAAAAAAGAAAAGGAAAAAGCACCCTTTTGGGTTCCATTGTATATGAACCGATACACTTTGCCTTCTTGATCATCGCCTTTTTTCTACCTTCAAGCTTGTGCTTAGCTCCTCTACAGGCAGCCTTGAAGTCTTTGCTTTTCTTCAAAGAAAATGAGAGAAATGGACCAGAGTCTTCAAGGTAAGCTGCTGGGAATATACCATTTTGATTTTCTGAAGAGAAAACTGCAATATTCCAGTAAAATTGTAATTTTCCCATACAGGATTTAAGTTGTTCAAAAGCTGCAATTCAATTGTGTGCACACAAGCATCTGGTGCAACTTTAGACACTTGAGAGATACCTAAGACATTCACTTGGGGATATCTAAGACATTCACAGGAGCTAGACAGAAATGACACAGGACTCATGGAAAGCCTAGCCCTTCTGAAGCAGCAGCTCCAGACAAACAGAATATCAAAGAACAGCTCAGATGATGTTAGATGGTGGTGTTTAGACAGCTGAATACCACCCCAAAACTGCTTTCTATATATAGCCTTTAAGATTTGCTTTTTCAAGTATCTCTACCCGCAAGTGTATTTATGAGAATCTTGCCCAAAAGTAAACCTAGCTTAAGTGAATTCCAGCTCATTGACTTAGAACCAAGAAGATGAATTTTTTGAAAAACAATTTCTTCTGTAAACTGCTGCCTTTAACATGGGTCCTCAGGGACATCTGTGTAATGCTGGTACCCACACA
>NW_008824864.1:1212728-1221566 GCF_000699105.1 Pygoscelis adeliae | reverse complement strand
CGGAAGAGCTGTAATAGGCAGTTTGGTAGAGCAGCTGCTTAATGTGCTGGAGAGCGGAGTTTGTACACACATTTGTATGTATGGGAGGGAGAGCCCACTCTCTTTTGGCAGTGCTAAAAGGGATAAAGGCTTACTTTTGTTCCTAAAGAAAGCATATCTGACTGACTGCGTACATGGTACAGCAGCGTCAAGCTAAGGGGAAGGATCGAATCCTCAATGACCACTTTTCAGAACAGAGACAAACATTTACTATCACTAACACTAATAGGATCACAGGGTATTGCTGAAGAGGACAGCCTCTGAAAGCTGTGACAGTGTATCAGTCATTTGACAAATTTCATACCCTTTTCTCTTACCAACATAAAGGTAGTAATAACAGACCAAGACCTGGATTTATAAAAGCAACACTCAGACTGTGTTGCAAAAACTGGTTTGGAAGTCTTACAGAGTTTTACCCTATTATAAAATCAGATATGTGCCCAAGACACTGCTGTAAAAAGATTGTGGTCATGTTTTCTCCATTTAAATAACTATTTTTCCATATGCAAATAAGATAAAGAATAGTTTATTTTTCGGGGGAAAATAAAATGAAAGAGAGATTTAATAACACACAAAGATAACTGTACAATTTGACCATTTTAAAAGCAAAATGGATAAAGAGGAGGTATTGTGAGACAAGAGAAGATTCCTGCCTTTCACTGGAATGATGTTAGGAAAGTAGTTCTTCAGAAACATGCAGTATCCTGGGGCAAGAGCTGTTTGTGATACATCTGTGATGACAGCAGTTTGTTAGAGACCCAGATTATAGGGAAATGTTCCAGCACGCAGAAGACTTTAAGGCTTTAACAATATGAAAAGGATGGCAATGGCTCGACAGAGCAGAAATCCTAAGGGGAGCCGCAGTCAAGGCTGAAGATACTCAGGGTATGGCCTAAGCAGTTAGTTCACCTCGTATCCCAGTTGAGAGAGAGCACATTTATGTAAACAGATGGTATAAACTCATTGCAGGGGCTCTTTTTTATTACAGCTCCCACTTCAAAGCTGCTCTGCTTAACATCACTGCAAACCTCCGCAGAGCAGCTCAGCATAACACTGCCATTCCCTGTCTGTCAGCTTGCTGTGGCCTGTCTCACGCACACAGCTCCTCAACTCACAGCAACACGCATGTTCAGCTCAGCTCCTGACACAGCAGTAAATAAGCTTGTTCTCCTCTTCGCAGGAACTCCTTGTGCTACCACACTTTCAGCATTTTATAGCATTACCATCACTTGCGTGTCTGCCACAGTCTGACAACTCACCGTCATCTTCCATCCAACTGATGCTGCTATAGGAAAAGGCAGATTCACTGGTATTCTGCAAACCTTTCAACCATATCTTCTTGTCTGAGTCAGAGGTAAAACATGCCCTTAAACACAAAATAGGACCTTTTTTGCCTGCTCGGTTTCTGCTTCTCCCAGTGATCCATGGAGCTCCTGCCTTTGCTAAGATAGGTTCACTTCCTCCATTACATCAGCTCTGATGTGTTAACTGGTACCTGCAAATGCTCTGATACCCTGCTCACGCCTTATCCTTGCCTGTCATCTTCCTGACTGAGAGGAACAGACTAAGTAGTTGCACTCCCTGAGTCCACCCAGAACGCAGAGCTATGAAACATTGAAAGAACTGGGAGACTTTTTCTGCTCTTGGGACTATCACGGCTAGAGAACATGTGGACTGGTGATGACACAAGTGGACAGAGAAAGAAGATGAGCATTGCAGGGAAAAAGGGACTTCAGCAGTTGGACTTTTTGTGTTTGTTAACTCATCCCTTAATTTAAATTATTAATGAATTTGAGAGAATGAAATCTTGTTCAACTTTTAGCAGAATTCATCCCCTTTAGTCAAAGCACGACATCACATAATATGTATCTCTAAAGATCCCCAGAAAGGAAGATAAAGTTTGACATGGCATTCTTGAGATTTTAGACTGAAAGAGAAAGCGGAAAAATAGAAAAGAATTCCATGTCATCACACCTAGCCTCCTCCGACAAGTGTCTTTGTACTTCATAAAGAAGCAAACACATAAAAAATACATGCACACAGATCCAAGATTTTCAAAGACCCTTTACAAACAGCTTTCTAAGATATTAAGGAGAGGTCCTTTCTTTTGGGGTAAAGGTTTGCTGCATACCCTCAAGAGAATGAGAAGTCATGCTTTGATTCATTCGGGTCTCGACAGTCACATGACTTTGTTTCTTCTTCCTGACCTGGCGTTTAGAAAAAGAAACCGTAGATTAAATCGGAGAATGTTGCAAATATCTCCCAGGCTCATGTAAAAGTATGATCCCAGTAGGTGTGAGATGGAGTAGAACTAATGATTCTGTGATATGAGTAGACAAACAAAGTTTCAGTTTAACACAGGCATGCTGCAAATTCTGCTTATAGAAAGGAAGCAAAAACTACCAAACAAAGAATACCATGTAGTGTATCTGTTCATCCTGCTATCCAGCAAGTTGTATGACAGTACTAAGGAATGCCAGACCTCTCACTATCTTTTCTTAGGGACTTTTAAAACCACCTTTAATACCATAACCAATACCTACAAAGCTTTCCGTTTAACCCAAGCTGTGATGAATGAATTCAAATATGAAACAAACCAGGACTCATTTTTACAGCTTCTGTAAGGAGGAACATGCAAAAGAAACACTTGGTGAGATGCTGCTCTCTACTGGGGAAAGGATGTAAGAAAGACTACCCAACAAGAATCACCTGGCATGTGCATTATTTAGTCGTATCAATTCCCTGTATTACAAGTTATTCCAGTCTTATCTGTGAGCTGATTTATTAATTTTAAAGTGATTTTGATAGTGATGTCCCAAGTTAAGTCTGCATAAGTAATTTCATACACGATTTCATATGCATGTGTATACCTATCTTAAAATTTCAATAGACTAATTTGCCAGAAATTTACCTCTTCTCCCTCCCTCTCCCAAACACACCCATCACCATATTATCTCATAATTCATCTAAAACACATCTTTTCTATTAAGAAATGATCTGATTCCCCTTAGGCTAGCATATTCAGGTTTTACCAAATCATCCAAAACCAGACATGGCATATGTGGCACAGGGTATAATGATTGACACTACGGCACTGTGATGATGACAAAAGAAGGAATTAGAAAATGAATAGGCTTACAGGGTGAGCCCAATGCGTATGATCACCTTTGGGAACATGCTTGAGCACAGGTTTGAAGAGACTAACAAAAGCAGAAGATGGGGTTACCAAGAGGCAACTGGGTTGCCTACTTAATGTGCTTTGGCTGGAGCAAGAAACAGTTTGTTCTCATTAACGGCCATTGATATAGCTAATGGGACAACATAGAGATCAGTGCCCCCAGAAGAGAGAGTCATGAAAGCTATATCTTGCTAAAAGATAGTGTTACTAATCCCCTCTCTCCACATTCTAAGTACTGAATGGGGATTTAGCCTGGTGAATCACCCCGAGATGAGTCTGAAGCCTGGCAGGACAGCGGTGACAGCGTCCAGAAGGATGAAATCTTTTCAGATGCTCATTTTGGGCTCATGCCCAAAACAGTCCTCATCAAAGCATCTGCCTTCAGACTGTTAGATCACTTCACAGCCCTCGTGGGAGAAACACTCACTGCCACCTGCACTTCACTTGCAGTCATGCCTTACTCTATGGGACCTTGGCTTGGCTGCTGTATTTATAACCTCTTGCCTAGGTTTTACTGTCGTTCCAGGAGACAGAAGCTGAATTTCCCCTATGAAGTAAGACTCAGCTGCTCTTGAGTACAGCACCCACCTCTTTCCTCTTCAGAAACACAGGTTAATGGGAACACATGATCCTCATTCACTGCTCCTTCCACTGACCTACCAAGCATCAAGTCCGGTTCAAAGCCCCTTGTCCAGTTCTCAGAGATATGCCTGGCTGTGGCTGTCATTAACTGCTAGGTTAATTTCTTCCACAGTGAAGACCTCTCACAACTGTGACATTCTAATCTGGTAAGCAGAAGACTTGTGGTAACAGAAAATGAGCTTTCCCTGGGATAACCTAAAGCTACGGACCTGGCCAGCAGATAAAAAGAAGTAAGGAGGTGATCATAATATTTTATTCACAGCCAAAATTAATTCTTTTTTTCTTTTTCTTTTTTGTTTTTCTTTCTTCCCCTCCCTCCCCCCATTTTCCCTTAATAGCTGTCTCAAATACATTAGTACCTCACAAGAACATAGATGCTTACAACTACACTTCTTTGTTTTTAAATTCCAGCCTGGAGTTTCAATTTTGCTTTCAACAGCTGGTCTGAAATGTTTCTTTCTGCAGGAGCCACAAAGGATGATTTTACACCAGTACGTGCAGATAAACTTGCGACTCCAGCTGCTCTAACCCCAGAACTGGAAGTTGGAGGAGACCAGAGCAGAAATATCTAAGTCAGTTCAGGTGTCCAAAGAACCTTGCCTTGGAACAGTTGATAAACTAGTCAAGAATTTGTGGGGAAGGATCGGAGCACAGACCAATGCAGGTGATGTTGTGGCAGGCATCTGCTACAGACCACCTGCTTGAGAAGAGGAAGTAGATAAAACCCTCTTCAGGGAGGTAGAAGAAGTCTTGCAGTCACAGGCTGTGATACTCACTGGGGATATCATACCAATATCTGTTGAAACTGCAAAAGGGCTGGATGCAAGCAGTCCAGGTGATTTCTGGAGTGTGTTGAAGACAATTCCATGATGCAGGTGATTCATGAGACAACTAGGGAAGATGCTCTGCAGGACCTACTACTCACAAAAAAGGAAGAACTGGTTGGGGATGTGAAGGTCAAGGGAAGCCTTGGCTGCAGTCATCATAAAATGGTAGCGTTTAACATCCTGAGAGAAGCGAGCAAGACAAGCAGTAGAATCACAGCCCTGGACTTCAGGAGATAAACTTTTGGCTTGTTCAGGGATCTTCTTGTGGGAGGGAAAAAGGCCCAAAGGAGCTTCAGGGAGTTTTCAAGGACTACCTCCTCAAACCATAACAACAGTACATTCAGATGTGTGGAAATTCAAGCAAACACATGGCAGAAGGCCAGCATGAATGAACAAGGAATACCTACCTGAGCCCAAACACAAAAAGCAAGTGTAAAGGTGACACCAGCAGGGATGGGCTAACCAGGAGGAATTCACAGGCACTGCCTGAGCATGCAGGGATGGAGTAAGAAAACCCAAAGCTCAGCTGGAGCTGAAACAAGGAAGGATATGAAAAGCAACAGAAAGGACTTCTATAAATACATTGCCAGCAAAATGAAGGCTAAGGACAAAGCTAGCCCACTGCTCAATGAGCTTGAGGACCTAGTGACAAAAAAAGTGGAAAAAGCTGAGATGATACTCAATACACTTTTTGCTTGTGTTTGCACTGGTAAGATCTGCCTTCAGGTGTCCCAGATCCCTAAATTTACTTACATTAATCTTGGGGAACATAACATTACCCACAGTACAGAAAGACAGAGTTAGGGAGCATTGAAGCCAGTTGGACATACTTATGTTCATGGGACTAGTTGATATGCATGTGATGGTGCTGAGGGAGCCCTGCAGTGAAGCTGGTCTTCTGTCTTGAAGCTGTATCATTTTCAAGAGCTCATCGCAATTAAGTGAAATTCCTTATGACTGAGAAGAGGCCAATGTCACACCCATCTTTAAGGAGGGCCAGAGGGAAGATCCAAGGAACTACAGAAGAGTTAGCTTACCTTCAGTCCCTGGGATGGTTAAGGAGCAAATTCTCCTGGAAGCTGTTTCCAGGCATGTGAAAGAAGGAAGGGGTTTGGGAGGAGACATTTTCAATTTACCAAGAGTAAATCAAGCCTGATCAACCTGATTGCTTTCTATGATGAGATGACTGACTGTGTGGATAATGGGAGGGTGGTGAATGATATATTCCTTGACTTTTAGAAAGGCCTTTGATTTGATGTCCCATATTATCCTTATAGCCAAATAGATATGATATGAACTGAATAACTGGATGATAGGAATGGTGAAAGATGGGCAGAACTGTCAGGCTCAAAGCGGGATGGACAAAACACAAAATCAAGCTAGGGGCCAGTAACCAGTGCCATCCCTCTTGGATTGATATTAGGCTCAATACTGTTTAATATCTTCATTAACAACCTGTACAGTGGGACAAAGAATACTCTCAGCAAGATGTGAACTATACCAAATGCAGAGGAGTAGTTGATACACTGACGCGCAGGGCTGCTATTCAAAGGGAACTAGACAAACTGGAAAAATGGCCTGGCAGGGACCTTGCTCAAAAAGGCAAATGAAAAGTCTCATATATGGAAAACAACCATATTGATCTGTGACTGGTACAGTGGGATCTGTGTCTGGGACAGTGACTATGGCACCAACTCTGCAGAAAAAGACCTGTGAGGTTTGATGGACAACAAGCTGAATATGTGACAGCAACGTGCCATCACCAAAAGGTCTGCTGTGGAGGGCCGACACCAGAACAGAGGAACAGTGAGAAGCAAAAGGCAGTGGAGGAGAACAGGTAAGAAGCAAGGAGTGGCAGCAGAAAACCATTATGCACTGACCCTAGCCTCCTGTGCCATCCGTCGTCTCACCAAAAGGGATTGAGAATGACTGAGTGTAATACCCTGTGAAAAACAAGTGGAGTTAAGACTAGGAAGGTCAGAGGAGCGGTATATGACTCAAGTTGAGACTGAGGAAGGGGAAGGAAACATGTATATGTAAGTGTTTGTTTAATTGTTTATATTGTCTTTTTTCTCAATGCCAGAATCAGTAATTAAAAGTTTGTGTTAGTTGGCAATAAATTAAAATTCACCAAGTTGAGACTACTTTGTCTCTGACATCTTGTTTCTGTGTACAATTACCTAATGGGAGGATATAGAGAAAACAGGATCAGACAAATCTCAGAAGGGCACAGTGAAAGAATGAGAAACAACAGACACAAGCTGGAATATGATAAATTCTGGCTCACTAAAAATCATTGTGAGGGCAGCCAAACACTTGAGCAGGTGCCCAGAAAGGCTGTGGAATATCTGGGAGATACTCAGAACTCAGTCGGACAAGCCCCTGAGCAACCCACTCTAGTCAGACCTGCTTGGAACAGATGGCTGTACTAGACAATCTCCAGAGGTCCTATCCTATTCTATGAATGCAGGAAAGCCACATTTGCACAAGGCTGTATCCAAGCTAATTACCCTGCTGGGATGGTTCAGCCAAGCACGACTAGCACTATGTGAACGAGCCAAGACTACTGCCAGCATTAAGCAAGGAATCCAGCAGAACTGCACAGAACGGTGAGGATTTACCTGCTCAGGACTCCACCAGCTCATGGGACTGTGCTCCACTACACAGTATAAAGGTGCTCTGCAAAGCCACGCTGGGGGGCATCTATAGAGCCATAGAGAAAAACAAATGGCCATTATTAAGAATACATCAAAGGAAACAATAGGCAACTATTTAGCAACATGCATGTGAATGTTTGTGTGGTTATTTATGTGTGTGTGCACACACGTGTATATGATTTTCTTCATTCTGGTATCTTTACATAACTCTGCCAGCAAAACTTCTAAGTATACATCAGGTCTTAGCATAAATGAAGAATTGAGCATGCACATCTGTGAGAAGGCACATACACTTAGTGTTAAAGATGAGGGTGACTTCTCGTCTCCCTTGCAGTCAGACTCCCTCAGGTGCCCCTTTCAATTGGTCTGTGAATCACTTTGTTGGAAAATCAGCACAGACACTTTGGGTCTAATCTGGTCAGACGCTGTTTTGAAAAAGAACTGGAAAGAAGGCAGAATAGCTTCTGCCACTCTTTATGTCCCTGGCAGAGTCTGGTTAAAGTCCCCACTGAGACATTTCCATTTCCTCTCAGATCTATGAAAAGGTGAACACGAACAGGGAGAGAGAGGGGGTGTTAGGCTCTGCCATGGTCTTTCTTTGCTGATTAGCCAGGTTTATTTAGGAAGTAAGCATAGTGTGATGCATCTTATGCAAGGATACGAGTGCCACACCGTTATACAGTGTCTGGAAGCCCCCAAGCAGAGTTCTAGTGGATTCACGAGTAGTTTGGCTGCCATACAGCCATACCACATCCTCTCCAATGCAAGAGCAAAGTCCAACACTTCAGCCCAGGAAGGTAGCCAGTCAATTGGCAAAGAAATGAAATTCAAAATACCAGCAGATCTGGAGTGGAGATAAGAGCACGGCACTCACAGGAGACAGCTGGGGAGTAGTCTGGTATATATTCAGGGTTCTTTTATGTTGGCCTCTCGCTCTAATTGAGAACAGGCTTGTGTTGAAGACCTCAGGTGATCTCAGCTCTCCACACACTTCTGCCTGTCAAGAGAGGGAGAGAGTTCTGCTTGTGCCGCCTTCTTCTTGTGCAGAAAGCACCTTTTGTCCACTAAACGCAGTCTGCTGGCTTCACAAAGGGTGAGACCTGGGGACCCTTACAGGCATGACTTGACCCATCCTTGGCTTGGTCAATCTAAAATCTTGCTAAAACACAACACAGAGAGGTAATCACCTCTAAGAGAGCTCCATCCTAATGTTTTCAGGTCACGCACTGGTACCTTGAAATGAACCTAGTAAGAGTTCACAGCCCATGCTGCCTGTAGATACAGCATTCGGGGAAACTTTGCCCTCTGCCATTCCAAAAGCACCAGCAAAGCAGACTTACAGCACCTGCCTAATCCATGGCCAACTAGCAGCACCTATGCTCAGAATGGCAAATTACCTTCAGGAGTTTGGCATGAAGTAAATGTAACAGTCTCCCCATCCTCCTTGTCTTTACCACTGCAGGAAAAACAGTAGCAGCACAGAAGATAAGAGAAT
>NW_008824864.1:1209077-1212703 GCF_000699105.1 Pygoscelis adeliae | reverse complement strand
TGGCACTTTGATACTGCACACAGGTATCTTTTTTTTTTTCCCCCCCCAGTAAGACAGAAGTAGTTGAAAAACAGGCTATGCCTTTTATCTGCTTTGCAAACTTTCTAATGTTTTAGTTACCATATATTATGACAAGTATTAGACATTTCTCAGGCAACACCCTAAGCAGGTTTCTGCTTTTCTTCTGGGCTTGGTGAAAAGAAATGATGATTTCTTATCATGCTTCACCCATATGGGGTATGCAGGATGATGGAGAGCTCTAGCCTGAAGGTATCACATGGTTGTGAATCCCCATATATGCATACCAGCATGTCATATGTCTCCTGACATGTAAATCACCTGTGGGCCAGATGCAGTTTGGTTACAAGAGAGAAGCAAAATCTAGGGGCAATTTTTTTAGGACACTGGAAGAAATCTGAGTGCAGATTGGTTATTAACATGGACTGCAAGCTGGACTAACTAAAGAAATGGTCTTCATTTAACCCAGTTTTTTCTGGAGCTTTTATAAAGCTCAGACACTAAAAAAGAAAAAAAAAAAAAATCGTACTATTCCCTAAGTGAGGCATACCAGTTATAAGAGCAATAGAAGCTAACTAAAAACTATTTTCTAGAACTGTTTTTGAATTGAAATATGTATCCAATGTGTATGTTAAGTAACTATAGTGTACACACCTGGCTTGTGGGTGGGTGTGTACATGAATTCCACCCCCCACCCCCGTTAGAAATGTATCAGAAGGACGCTGTTAAGGTTGTAAGGTCAAGCATTTAAAAGATAGAAAATGTCAAAAATGAGGTAGTGCCTGAAGAACTGTAATTGAGCTCCTTTGTGAGACTGAAATGTGATAAATTCTGGAACTGAGTGATCCTAGTCCTTTTTTATCTTTCCCTTTTAAAGGACTTGTCTCTCTGGAAGTGCTCAAAGTGCTGGGGCTGGTCTGTACTCATTTACAGCCATTCTCCTCGTTCATTTCTCCTCATTCTGCATGTGGCCTTAGGACACGCTTATTCAAATCCTGCTCTGAAGACAGAAGGCTTAATTCCCCCATGGGGTTTCCCACAAGTAGCAAGTGTAAATCATCTGCCTGAGTCCTTCCATGCCACAGTAAGGGAAGGTGAAGACATGCCTGACTGAGAGTCTTGTACCTCTTGCTTGCTTGACAGCACCATGTCTGAAGGCTTCACGAACATGAACGATGTTATCCCTGAAAACATCCTTTACTGACAGGAACAAGAAACAGAGTTGTTAAAATAAAAAGTATCGCTCATGTGACAGCCCAGTTTGAAGGCCCCAATTATTCAGATTTCTTAGCAAAATTAGCATGCTCTGTATCTAATACCCAGTTTCTGAGATTTCAGTTGCAGCCATGAGGACTGAGCTCCTGCAAATCCGAAGCCAGGATGCAAAGCTGATGCTACAGATGATTCAAGGCTGTGCCCTGAAATACGATGCTGTTGTAAAGCTCCTCAGATCCATCCGTTTAATTGACAGCAGCCAGTGAGAGCCATCCTGTGTCTAATATTTGGCAAAGGGGAGCAGAGTCCATGTGTGTGTACTACCATGCATCACACATCACACCTGCTCTAAAATTGCCAGGTGAATAAAAAGGAAGCTTCATCATATGGCATTTTACTGACACTTGTGTGAGTCACCTCAATCTAATCTCAGTTCCTGGAGCTCATGGAGTAGATGACAGCTGCAATAGTTGAGCATTTCTAGTGTGGACCATCGCATTTTGCCAGTAAGCTGCAGAGCTGTGGGCTGGCACGGCTCCTGGGTTCCCTTCCAGTTCTAGCAGGGAGTATGTTGTTGGCTTCAATTCCTCTTGCAAATAACCTTGTCCACTTGTTGCCTTTAGGTCCTTTTCTTCTTGTCCAGCTATTTCAAACTTCATAATTGGCCTCCAGTCTCTTCTTTATCATGCTGTTACCATAAATCGGCAGATGAAGAACTCTCTAAGACTCAATTTGGAGTTTTAGAAAGCAGGCATTCTTTATTGCGGTGCCGGGTGCAAGGTGGAATTTCCACAAATCAAGCACACCTGTGGCTAGATCACCGTTACATTTATACACAAGAATTACAAGGTAGTACACTCCCAGTTACAATGATTGGTTAATGATTTACATATAATTATAATATCTGCTGTGTCATTCTCTTCTGTTACTACGCTTGTGTGGGAGAAGGATCTTCACCTGGGCAAGGGTCTTCTTGACCTGTGGGTGTGTTTTTTAGTATTATAATGAAGGCAGTTCACTTCAGGACACCTTAAAAGTAAGTTTTGTTGCCAAGTTGACCAGCTGGATCTCTACCCTGCCAGGTTGTCAAATAACTCATCCCATAAACAATAGAACCTAGAGGCTCTGGTTATGGTTTAGAGAGTCCAGAGAATAGAGAATAGGGACTTCAAGCAACACAGCCTCAAATAATAATTAACACATCAACCTATACATAACGCTACCATAAGGGCTAACTTATTAGAATCAAAATGTTCTTATAGTTGATTATTTCATAACCTAAAGATTCAGTAAAACTTAAGATCATCTTCAACACTGCCTGCCCCATTTCTCCTGTCATATCCTTGCTCTCATCAGACATCTACGCAATGCTCACCAAATTTACACCTAGCTCTCCTAATTCGTAATCCACAGCTTTCTGTTGGGACTGAGGAAATTAGTGAATTTGTGGTTCTGATCCCTGCATCAGAAATTTTTTCTGTGTTTTATAGGAAAGAATCCTTGAATAAAAGCTAGCAACTGTCTTAGAAATCACCTGGAACTTAGGCAACATGACATGAGTAGTTATGTCACCGAATATCGGGAATAAAACTCCCTAACTACTGAGGAAATTAGTGAATTTGTGGTTCTGATCCCTGCATCAGAAATTTTTTCTGTGTTTTATAGGAAAGAATCCTTGAATAAAAGCTAGCAACTGTCTTAGAAATCACCTGGAACTTAGGCAACATGACATGAGTAGTTATGTCACCGAATATCGGGAATAAAACTCCCTAACTCTGGGTGTATTAAAGAGCAGGCATTACTTTATTTGGCTGGGTGCATGGGGGATCTCACCTCCTAGCATGCACACCGTATGTTGCATCAACCATCCCTTATATAGCTCTTCGATATACATATTCATTATAATCTCTTGGAATAATCATACATATTCATTATATTTCTAAGAACTAATTATAATATCTGCATAGACTTTTACGCATGCATTTTGAGTCCTTAAGAGCATCTACAGGTGTCTTAGGTAGTCTCTGGTGGTCTCTTGTGGTCTCTTGGAGCTGGCAGAGGAGCTTGCAAAGCCGCTCTCCATCATTTACCAATCAGCAGTCCTGGTTAATGGTGGAGGTCCTGGACAACTGGAGGTTTGCCAATGTGACGCCCATCTACAACAAGGGCCGGAAGGAGAACCCGGGGAACTAGAGGCCTGTCAGCCTGACCTCGGTGCTGGGGAAGATTATGGAGCGTTTCGTCTTGAGGGCGCTCACAAGGCATGAGCGGGACAACCAGGAGATCAGGCCCAGCCAGCACAGGTTCATGAAAGGCAGGTCCTGCTTGACCAACCTCATCTCCTTCTATGACCAGGTGACCCGCCTAGTGGATGAGGGAAAGGCTGTGGATGT
>NW_008824864.1:1193668-1207889 GCF_000699105.1 Pygoscelis adeliae | reverse complement strand
TTGTGGTCTTTGCAGGAGCTGAACTTTTCTGGAACCTTTTGGCCCTTCTTCTTATATGGTCACAAATTGGCTCATCACTGCCCTTTGCCACAGTTTTGGTTGTCCTTGTCTGGTTTCTGCTAGTACTTATCTATCTCAGGATGTGCTCATTAGCTTTGGCCTTGCATGTGATGTGCTCGTTAGCTTTGGCCTTCTATGTCTGGTGCATGCTTGATTAATCCAGCAGTTTATCTTACAACTATTTACGACAGTTATGACACAAGCATAGAAGGGGAAGATAAAACAGTTTATCAGTTCAATTGATATTCATGGACCAGATTAGCATTACGCACAAGGAGGTAAAAATCTTGTCCCCTCTGAAATTTCTACCAACTTTAGTGAGACAGGGATTTTTCCTGTAGTCTCTATTTTTAAGTTACCAAAGTCCAAAACCTGTAAATTAGGAGCCTCTAAATGCCAAACTCCAAGAATTAATCAAACTGTGCTCCTGCCTTCTGTACTATTTTCCTTTTCAACTCTGAGGTTCATACACATTATGCACTCTCAAAAGTCAAGTATATATTCCCATTCTATGCTGTGTAGAAATTCCCAGTGAATTCTACTCATTTTGATAAAATTAGAAAGGCGCTATTCCTTGCAAATCAGGATACACACTGACATTATAAAGTACTGGGACAGACCCAGCTCCACAAGACGTGTTCTTATTCTTAATCATTTCATGTCTTGGAGTGAGAGTTTTACTCAACTTTCCTTTTAGAAAGAAGAGGAAAGGTAAATTTAATTGCCTTGAACTTCAAAAATGGCTTTTTCTAAGTCCTCAAGTCATAAGTCCTCACTTTTATTGCATATGCAATATATTTATACCCAGTTATTCTGGGGTTACATTACATTCACGTCCCAAGAAAATGAATGCCTTCAATTCATCTCAGCTTCCAGGTCCAGGCTTATGAACAGTACCTATGCCAAGAGTTATCTGTAATAAAAATCATGAGGTTTTAACATTGGAAAAATAAATTGCAAGTATCTGATACCTGAGGCCTGATCCTGTACTCACTCACATCTATCTAAAACAAAGGAGTTCACTGAAATCAGAGGAATGATACCAAGAGGAGATCAAGATTCAGTCTTAATCCTGCATTGATTTGTTTCTTCCGTAGGTGTAGGACGGTTTGAAATAAGGAAGCCAGGTGCTACAGTTGTCTTTCAAAATATTCTCTCTTTTCTTCCTTTTGTTCCCTGCTGTTTTCACCACCAAACCATTAAATGCCTGAACTACTGTTAAATAACTGACCAGCAAAGTGGAACCTCAGAATAGTTCCCAGAACAACCAGCACGTTGACCAAAGACCTCAGCAAGGTCAACATCTACCCAGAAGGGCAGAATTAGACCACTGGAAAACTTTTCCTTTGTTTTGCAGTTTGATCCATGACTTGGGCTGCAGCCAAGCGCTCCTTCCAGACAAGCCCCAAAATCCTTTTCTAAAAGGAAAGCCACTAAACCTGTTTCTCCCCATATGCACACACAGGAGCCTTAAACAAGGTTCTTTGTTTCCAGTTGAAAGGGGTGGCTCTTTTGGCAGCAGTAATGGCTGTTTATGCAGGCAGTTCAGTTCCAAAAGGTACTTTAACACCCCTTGTACCCAACAGCATGACAGAATCGTGTTCGAGATTCAATTTCCAGAACTTGAGCTCTGCCCTCCAGGCATATTGGGGTAGCACTCTGCATTTACAAGCAGTCAGACCTGGAAGCCAACCCAACAAAAAAATTTTCTCTTATTCTCATGCACACACACACACACACACATTTCATTGTATCCTCAACACATACCTTACAATGACCCAAATTTCCACTGTGCTTCCAAAATTTGTTGTTTTCCTCAGTCTATATCTACTGACAATCTTTCAGCACTCTCTTTTCCCACTTTAACAAAGCAGAAGTTAAAGAGAAGTTTATCTGCTTCCACATTTTTTATTCTGCCTCATAAGGTTTCTGACAACAAGAAGCTCATTGTTCGTTGTTATTACCTTGGCAGAGACCCTGCTGTGAGAGTTGCTGCCCTCAGAAACCTACTCAATAGCATGGTCTCTGAGGGCTACATGTTGTCATATTTGCCATGAATGTACACAAAAATAATCAAACATGTACCACAAAGAGATAATTTACTTAGTTTTGTCAGAAGTCCTCAGAGTTAATAGTCTGATATGGTTTGGAAACCTGATAACAGCCTTGAAGACCCTTTTCCTGCTTCTTGATAGAAACCGCTGTGACTTGTTGGCTACTTGTTGAACTGCGCGCCAGCTGAACACAAAATTGCCATGAGAGCTAGAAAATCATCTGACAGGTGGATGGGCCTCGTACACAAGAGAACTAATGGTGTAGATGCAAAGTTAGTGTTCTTGAAGATAAGAACTGAGCTCAAGCTTTGTATAGCCCAGCCATGTATACACCACCTTTGCCAATGTCACCTCTGATGTCACATAGGGCCTTTAGAAAGTAAGGAATTCAGTATAATTCCCTTCTAAGTCTGAGGAGGCTTAAAACACTATCCTACCACTTTAAAAGTGGATCACCAATGGCTAACCAAGGAAAGTGAGAGAAGTGAGATAAAGAGCTCTCTTCATTTCACCCACTGGATCGCTTTGCAAAAAAAAAAAATAATTCAAGACTCATTGCCTTGAAAGCAACTTCACGGCATTCTGCTTAATCGTGACCAATTCTTCACCAACTTCTAGCTAGTTGTGTTTTCCACCAAGGAAATTGCTTTCCACTGTCAAATGACACCAAGAAAAGTTTCCACGATTGCTTCAAAACAACAGGAAAACCTGGATTTTCACAGTTGGCTGTTCATTAGTACAGTTAATTATCTAAAAGAATGTAATTATTTGACTTATCAAAAAGACAGGGCACAAAATCAAAATAAAGCATTAAAATCGCAATAGGCACTAGAAAAGAGCTCATCTATGTATGAATACACATTTGTGTCTCTTTTATTTGTGCTTTAACACCTGGAAAAGAAACCCTACAAAAGGCCTATTTGCGTACCAAAGGCCACTGTGGTGAAACCTGTAGAAGTTGTGATGGGGATAGCTCTGTCGTTGCCATAAAAGACAGCCAGGCAAAATCCCTGGGATGTTATCCATGTAAACTGATCCAGCCCTGATCCTCCTTTACATGAACGCTCAATTTGGCAACATGAAAGAACTTAAAAATAGATACAAATGACTCTCTAGTTTCACTGCCAGGATGGTACGAACGGGGAAAAGAGGGTCTTAGCGTGACTGTGACTCAAGCCCTATGTGAATGGAGTTG
This sequence comes from Pygoscelis adeliae, assembly GCF_000699105.1. Classification (NCBI taxonomy): domain Eukaryota; kingdom Metazoa; phylum Chordata; class Aves; order Sphenisciformes; family Spheniscidae; genus Pygoscelis; species Pygoscelis adeliae. The sequence goes on along the minus strand of NW_008824864.1, from coordinate 1,204,580 downwards.
GTTCTTTCACAAGCGTTTGCAAATGCCTGTTTACAAGGCGCTCTGCAGGCAGCTGAGGGGGTTTGCCAAGAGCTGGACGTGCCCCCACAGGGCTTTAGCAGGGACTTGCTCAGGTTTCTTGACTTTGCTCCAGTCTGAAGCTCAGCAGCTCTGTTGTGTCTGAACTTTCATTATGCTTAACTAAAGAGAAAGGTCCTGCTTTTTAAAGAACTTTGTTTCTGAAAATAACGTTTTAACGTTCTTAGTTGGTTTTCTACAAAGTGCCCGTTACAAGGAGCTGCGTTCATACTCGTTGTGATAATTAGCCATCAGGCCCCATTGGGAATCCCCACATTTAACTAACAAACACTCCCCGGCACCCCTCCTCCCCTTCCCACAAGCTTCCCGTGCCAACCATACACAGCATTTCTGTGCTGAGGGCTATCACGCACCCTGGTGCGCAAGGATCAAAAGCAACGCCCTGGAAGCACTGAAGGAGTGCAGGGCTTCTGATCCCAGGGTTTTTTTTCGGGGTGTGAACAACTTCTCCTCTCTTGCCGCAGCTCCTCTGAGCTGCTCCGCTGGGCAGCTCTGACACTCCAGCCCCCTCCTCGCTGCTTAATCAAACCATGAATGCCCTGTCAGCGGGTGTGTTCATTACCGTAATCTGCAACATGTGTGGGAGGGCAGATTCCACACTCTGCAGTCACTACACCTCTGCTCAGGCCTGATTTAGAAAGCTTGCAAGCACAGTCCGCTCAGATCCTTTCTTAGTTGTCCTCTTCTACCTGCCAGCAGCAGAGAAGTAACATTTCTGGGTTGGCTTAGAGCACCATCTCATTGCCCGAGTGCACCCTGGTGGGTTCACACAGCTAAATTCACCGCCAAAAGCACTCAGTGGCCCAAGCCCTGAAATCCTGTTGTTTCCCGAGACCCTGCCTAAGCCTTGCCTGAAAAAGAACCATAGGGCCTCCAAGGAAAGGAGCAGGGGTGAGGGGCTTAGCATTAAAAGGGATGGGCATAACAACAAGCATTCTGGGATCATGTTTCCTCCAGAGTGACCTGAAAGTACTTTGCTCACTACAGTTTGGATTAAGCGGTGCTAAGAATTACCCAACAGACATAAACCAGAGACCGTCCCCGGGCTCCTTTCAGACTGGCTGCAATAGGTGCGGCTGCTGAGCAGTAGGTATCTGGCCTAATGGGATAATGATACAGGAGCTAATAATAGCTCCTACATTATCTACACAGGCTCCCCAATAATCAAATGATACATGGGATCCATCAGCCTCCTCCATTTACATTAAACTCTACCCCAACCTTCCTTTAAAAGGAAAAGAAGGAGAAGGGGCATTTCCATGAGGGAGATTTAAGCATTTGACTCCAGGCAGTGGTTGTGACCCCTGCCCTGTGACTCTCTGAAAAGGATTTAAGACAGTCCCATCTCCTCCTCTTCCCCCACCACCTGTGCATTTCCTGCTGTACACTGTAGGGTGCTGTTGTCCCCTGTCCTAACATCTGGACTTTTGTAAATTTTGCTTATTACAAGGACTCTTTACTTTTTTCAAGGATGTGGCACCCAGTTTGGGAGAAGGAGCAGGTACCTGAGCCACATGAGGATCCAGTGATTGCTCATTATATTCTGTGTCTGGAAGAACCACCTTGAAATTATCACTGTTAATGATGATGAGTAGTCAAAAGAGAAAGGCCCAGAGCCTCCCTCCTTGCCTTTTTTATATTTCTGTGTGCAGGAAATCCTGATTTGTATGAAGGCAAGGACAATATTCTTTCAAAAATACCCATTAAAAATAAAATTTTACTCAAAAATCCATAAAAGAGATTTTCAAAACAGCTTTGACTCATTTGGGAAACATCCAGTGTTTTGAATTGAAAGTGTTTGATAGAATCAAGTCAAATCACACTTTATAATACTGATTTTTCTTCAGTAATATTCTCTATAGATCCCAAATTAAGTTACTTTTTCTTTTTCCTGGACTCCAATTCAGCAAAGTATTTACTATTTGATTTCAGGTGGACTAAATCTCCTTTGTTCTAATGTGTCAGTTTAAAATAACCCTAAGCATCATGCCTACAAACATGCCTTTAAAGTCTACCCTTATTCTGCAACCCCTATTTACTTTCTTTCACAGGCATCTCTTGGGTCACAGAAATCTTTTATTCCAGTACCTTTTCTGAGAAGGCTGAACATTTGCATAGATATTTGAATAGATGGAGAACAAAATTCTCCTTTAGAAAATTGCACAGCACAAGCAATACTACTTTTTTTTTTCTACTGCTTATTTTATTATACCATATAAGTCAGAACAGCACAAAGAGGGATTAATGTAAGAGAGTCATAGAAAAGAAACCCAAAATACAGGGCCAGATTTGGTACTGACACTAAGTATGATAACTGAAGAGCTTCTTGGTAATTGAAGATGGAGAAAAATCCCCTCTAAGTGATGTAGAAACATGAAAGAAGGAAAGAAAAATAATTAAGAAGTGGAAATAAAAGCCAAAGTCAAATAAATGAGCCAACTGAAAAGTGTGAGGGAATCTTTAGGATTATGAAGCAATCTTTATTGAATTATTTGCCATTTCCTTTGCAACCTCACAGCAAGCAATCTTTACCAACCTAAGTGGAACTATATCAATTGTTAGCATCTACCATAAGGTTGAGCTGGAAGTCAGCAACCCTTGCCCTACACATTACAAAGAAGCAGTACTTGACTACCTGATATGTTCTCTTCCACACCACTATCTGATAGGTCCTCTTCTTGGTTTATAAAACCAGATTTAGCTTACTGAGAATGAGAAGAGATGACCGAAGTGAAACCCACAGGAAATTATTTATATATAGCACACTTTCTTTGGTTTTATCTTGGCATTTTTATAACACGTGAGAAAGAAGCCTTTCTATGTTCATAAAACCTATTCTAGCATGTATTTTCAAAGAACAAAAGCAGGATACCTGTACCGGAAATAAATTAAGTTAGAGTACATTTTCTGAAGAGATCAGACAGAAGCTTTATTGGGGGGAAAAAAATGGATTTTCAATTAGTATTGAGTGGGTGAACACAGGATAATGAATGAGTAGTTGAGTTGTTTTTTTATTGAAGACTTCTGCAACAACACTCTTCATGTCATTTTATGAGACACATATATAATGTGTATTAATATATATGTAAAAATGTCATGTTTTGTATAATATGTATACATTTACATATACACACATGCATTCAGAGGCATAGATCTATAGATATACACTCTGTATTTTACTCATGGCTAATTTCAGGCAGTGAAAATAGCATGGTTTTCTAAAACCTCTCCACATTTTTAGGCCAAGTTCATTCCCAAGGCTGATCCACCAAAACACTACAAGGAAATCAATTTTATGTGAGAGATATGACTGTCCCATCGTACAAAACTGACGAGATTGCTGCGCTAATTCTTCAATCCTAAAATCAAGTGTCATGGACATGAAAACAAAAGCCAGTTATAGCAAGAGTTCCTTTGGCTAGTGTTAAAAGCAACCAGTATAAAACTGCAACTAGAAAAGCTTTTAAACCACCTTTCTGAAACAGAGTGTATATCAACTGACTCATTTTATTAAGTGCATCCCAGTTCACACCAGATGCAACAAGATGAGCAGCTGGTCATGCAGTTCTAAAGTCTAAGCTAGAAACACTCCTTTCTTCCTACTCATCATTAAGTTAAAAGAGAAAATTAATATAATCCATTAACAAAGGCAACCAGCAAGATAAAAGCCAGAACAGACTAAACAGTTCTGAATACAACCTAGTTTAGATTAAAAGGCCAATGAAATATGGAACCCAGCCCCATATAGATTTACCTGGCTTAGCTTGTGAAATGTCAGTGTAATAGACCATTGGAAAGATAAGCAGGGCTATGGTTTGAAGAGGAACCCTTAACAATGAGAACTTTGTTAGAAAAGTTTTCTGTTCTATACATATTTATTACCTGCCATTTACTTCATTTATTAACAAAATCTTGTCCTGGATTCTTGCCTGATGCCATAAGAGCCTTGTCAGTTTATTCTATTCTATTTAGTCCATATTTTAAACTATACTTTAAGCAAAATTAATCTAAACATATCTTGTTTTTTTAACTGAAAAAAGCTTCACCCAAGTTCCCAGCTAACTCTTGTTGCCAGGTACAATGAGGCATAGAAAATGAATGCAGTAGACATTTCCAGATGGTGAATCAGTTTTTTAGTGATAGCCATCAGTGAAATCTCCATAGTAATTCAAAGCCTGTATGGAAAGCACTGGGTGTTTGTGTCAGGGAGAATAGATATTAGATCTCATTATTCCTAGTAAAACCACTGGAGAAGCATAAAGGGTGCACTTTGAGTCAGCCCTAAATAAAGGCAGAAAATCTCTTCTTACAACAACAAATTTATATTCAGTCTATGCCGTAGGATATCAGGTGACCTGGGTAAACTATTGTGTCTGTTCCCCAAAAACATACATTTCTTTTACACTTTTGTTGAGGAATTGCTTGGAGGAGGCAGGTGTATTCCCCATGCAGCATGTATTATGGCTTTGAAAACAAAGGATCTTTCTGCAGGATGATGAAGCCCAAACTATGAATTGCTTGCCTAGCCATTTAAAGCAAGTAAAAATAGGGAAGAGGTTTATTACATCTACTGTAAAGTACTACAATGGTAAAGAAGCCAAGATAGACATTACCCATATAAAGGCATGTCGTCTAACAGGACAATTGTGTTTAAGAGGGAAAACTACTTTAACTGATTAAAAGTATTATTCTGCCCTGAAATGAGACCTATGGAAGGACATTGGTTCCTTCACAATGTAGTTGCATCTGAAAACACACTGGGGTCAAAATACGTGTGTTTTCTGTTAGTTCATAAACCTGTAAATCCAACACAGGCAAGGGCACTGACACACTAGCTTCTGCTCCAGCTCCAACCGAAGGATCAGAGATCTCTTAAGGTCTCAAAACAGGGCTTACATGAGTTTTAACAGGTTAATATGGCTTTTTCTGGTCCTTTGTATGGGGGTGTGTTTCATCAAGAAAACAGTATATGTGAGCAGGTTTCTATTCCTGCTCATACCTTAACAACAATACTCTTTTCAGTTCTAGTTGCTTACTCTTGTCCGACTCCCATCACAGCTACTATGAGTGAGCAGCTGCTATGAACAGTGAAATCTGGGATACAGAAACATTAACACAATCAATAAAGTGAGAGACGGGAGAATAAGAGAAGTCTGGCACTTTTTTTATTTTATTTATTCATTTTTTACAATCCAGGCTGAGTCCTTGGAGCTGAGAGTACAACACTGTCTTGTCAACATCCCATAGTCTTTTCCCTTGAAAACACTATCTGCTTGACGCAAAAACGCAGACATTAATAGAATAATCAGTACGCACATGGAATAATCAGTATGCATCAGGCATTATTTGTATTTCTGTAGTAAGTCAGATACTATGTGTAGCTGCCCACATTTCCTATCCATAATGCTTACAGTAATGTTGCTCAGATCATGGATAGCATTAAAGGAGTTAGGTGATCACTTTCTCCCCTTTTCCATATCTTCTAGATTTGTTCATGGCATTTTGCACACTTTTAGCTTCTGGAAGTCCTTGTACCAGGAGCCATTATTTACACCAAGGTCTGAACTTCCAAAAGCATCCTACAATTTTTGATGGACATCAGAAGGAACTTTTTTTTTTGATGGACATTTTTTAAAATTTTGGCCTGATCATAGAGATGGTGTATACAGCATTATTGTCTGAGGATTTTCAGACATTATCATTAACATCTGGCACAGCCACAGAAGTAATCTTCTGTTCTACATACATGCCTTTCTCTGAAATTTCACCAGTGACAGGGTTCAGTGACATCCCCATCGTTCCTGCTATAAAATCTTGCTCAAAGGAAACAGAAGTTAGACAAATGAATAGTAGGTTGGTTAGCTTAACTTTATCTATTTCCATACAACCTGATTAATTACAATTACTGTATCCTATGAGCCTTAGGTGGCAAAGCTTTTAGGTACTGATAAAATATTTCATTACGTCAACTTTCATAGCTGGAAGCAGTTGAACAATTTTCAGGTATATAAGCCTGATAAGCCTGGAACTTAGTGTTCACGTTTGCAAGCCAGACCACTTAAGATAGCATATTTAACATTTCTGACTATGTTACATCTTTAGTTATGACCTATACCATATACTCATGCACGATTCATACCATGTCTCAACGCAGTAGAAATGTATGGGCTATCACTGCATGCTGCTGCACTCCACTTTTTTAATAATAGTACTGAGAGCAGGTTTATTTAAATCAAGACCATTTAAATAAGTGACTTAAGTCAATAACTTAAATCATATTTATGTACATTACTGATTAGATTTTATTTTTTTTTAACATAACCTTTATCAAGTGTAACAGCCTTGGTAAAAATCTGCTCAGATCTCAATTTCCTTATTTTCCGAATATGAAAACTCAAAACGTGAAAACTTCAAGTTCTTGAAAGCTGGTTAACAACATTAAAAAATATTTACAGGTAATGAGTGCTGTATTTCTTTGGAAAATATAATACTTTGAAATGTCAAGAAAACAGCAACAGCCTTGTAAAAATCTAGTAACTGTAATTACCATTTTTGGTCTCTCTCTGTTAGGCATGAAAAAGTAATGATTTTTTTTTTTTTTTTTACCCACACAGTAGTCCCTGACATAACCATACAACACAACATCTTCTGCCTCTTCTTTGACACTTCCTGTAGTTATCCAGTCCCATGTTTTATTACCTCCTTCTAAGTACCTGGTGTTGGAAAGTTTACACCCTCAACTCCAATCTCTACTTCCAGAGCTAACGTGCCCTTTTTTCTTTCTTAGCAGGAAGAAAGAAGTACAGAGGTTTTCAGGAGCAGCAGCTGAAAGTCTCTTTTCTCACTCTGGCTGCTCTTACCACAAGTGGTTGTCCAGTCAGAACTAACATGACAGGAATAATCTGCAAAGAGGACATGTCTTATTAAAGTTACAGCCACCCACTTTGCTCCCTTGCTCTATCTGGCTTCTCACACATCTTGCCTGTCAATCCTTTATTGTGCTAATAGGAATAAATAAGAAGCAAACATGAAATAGCAGACATAGCATTTCCCTCTCACCATAGGAGTCATAAAAATTGAATTTTCAGAGGTGGAACCAGCAGAAGATCCACATTATTAAGTTTGCAATTGATTTTTACAGGGACTGCAATGGGAGGCTGAAATTCACCTTTCCCTTAAAAACCTATGATAGGTTTGTCCCAAAGCGCTGGTTATCATTTGTGTTTTTTATGAGGTGCAAAACGACATTTTTCTGCTGCTTTTGGTTTCCCTGGTTACTTAAGCAAATTACTTCTTGAATTTAAGTTTTTATGGTTCGTGGCATCACATTACACAAACACGAGCTATTATTGATGCGCCACTGCCTTATGCCTCTGAGAACAATAAGTAGAAAGAAAAAATCCTTTTGATGTAGCAGTTGCTGAAAATTCCTCCTGAGGTCACTCATCTGAAGAGTAGCTCTCCATTTACAGCAAAGAAAGACTTGTCAAGGGATATTTTTAATGCCTTGGATAGTTTCTATGTAAATATTAATTGGTGGATCCTACACAAGCAAGTGCAGCACTAACTTTTCACTTGCTAATATTGAGTAATTCGGTGTGTCAGCACCAGTTGAAGAGACTTCTAGAAATTTGCACACGCTGGGTTCAGTCCCCCCCCCCCCCCCATATCACAGCAATATTGCAGACTTACAACAATTTTCACAATGAAGCTATGAAAAGTAGAACTTGTAGCAGGCATCCACATCTGGATTTTCTCAAAGTAATTGCATGTAAATGGGCCAGAGGGAGAGTATTTAACTACAAAGCAGCATACCATGTTTCAGAGGTGAGAGTAAGGATTCAGCTTAGGTACTTGAAACAAGCATGTAATAATCAGCAGCAGTCTGCCTACCTCCAGCCATAGATTTAAAAGGATTTAAGGAGTATGCCTAGTCCTCTGTACACTAGCACAATGCATATGTGTGTATAAATATGCATATATGTATATATACACCCACACACATATAAAAGTCCATTAGACTGTGAAGCCTGCATGAGCAACCAGCCCAGCAAAACTGACATCCCACTTTCAAAGTAGCGTAAGTAAGTGTGTAGGAAAAAATGTATTGTAGTTGTACGCTCTCAAATGTAAAACTCAATGGTTGAAATATCAAAACTGAATACCAGGGATATTGTATAGGGATGGCAAATGGTAACAGCCTGTCAGGTTGACCTTGCAAAAAGAGCTATCAAGGTGGGAGGCAGGTGACAGAAGACTTCTGCATCCATGTTGAGGTGGCACCTCTTCACTGTTTCTGGCTCTAAGGGCTGAGATGTGAAGAACTGTGGGTGGGTTCAGAACACACAACCCCATGGCAACGGCAGTAAGAGGAGCTTTAATGAGAGAAATATTAAGTGCCTTTGACATCTATTAGTGAAATGATGGTAAAAATAGTATTAGGTCACGCAAATCTGTAGAGGACAATATTATTTATACTCAGACAGTTGAAGCAACCAATGAACTGTTTGGATTCAGCTGTTTGGTTTGTTTCAACTGTGATGACTGAAATAGACAAAAATATAATTGTTAATACTGTGCATTAGACATCCTTTCAAGCCAGAAATGTACACCCCTATATCTAACATTTCCAAAGGGGCAGAACTGAGATTACGGATTTAGGTGCCTGCCTTTAGATGGCCAGTTTTGGCAATGATAAAAGAGTTACCCAAGGTCACATAAGTAATTTTTGGCAGAGCACAGATTAGACCCAGGATGATTTGATACAGTGTCTCACTTCAGCAACTATTTTACTGGGGTCAAAATGTAAAAAAAAACAATTGTGTTTTAGGTTTTTTTGTTTGTTCGGGGGTTTTTTGTCAGTTTTAATAATGTGGAGCTACCTTGCCTTCTGTCAGGAGAGGAAAAGACTGTTGCTACTTAAAAATTGCTAATGAAAGAAGAATGGGTCTTTAAGAAGTCAGAAAGGACTTTCTCAACAGATTTCACATTTAAACAAGATAAATTAGTTAATAATTTTATTCTGAACCTAGCTTATCCTTCTAACCTGTTCTCCCGAGAGAACAGCTTCACCAGATTGCCGGATCACTGCATATAAGTATGCATATCAGATCTGAATAATATCTCCAGTTCAAAAACAGATACACATTTTCTTTCCTTGAGCATTAATGCATTTTTCCTGAATAAAAAAAAAAAATCCTCTTAATATACTGTTAGACTAATGTGTTTGGGATTTGGGCTTTTTTTATTATTATTTTTATTTTGAAGGCTACTAATACATGCCTGACCTCAAAAGAATATTTTCTTTAATTAGAAAATGCTCCTAGCTAGAGATGTCAAGCCCTAGTTTCAAATAAGGAATGTCTAGTTAAACAACACAAAGAGGAAAATCTCTTAATCCATAACTTTAATCATATCAGATACTTTACGTAACCAAATATGTACTTAAACCAAATTGCTGTCCAATTCAAGGAATACCAAATAATTTACTTGAAGTGAACCTATAAAGAACAGTCTGACTGCCATGTTTTAGCCTGAGGAGTCCTCACTATGAAGAAAAGCAGCACATGCATGCAGGCACAAAAAATGCTTTCACATCTTCCAGTAAATCCCAAAATAAACTGATAAAAAAATAAATAAGATGCACTGGGAATTCATGGGATAACTGACACACGACTTAATGTCCTGCCATAGCCAGAATAAAGGGTCCTAAATTTTCTGACTAGCTTGGACTTTCCAACCTCATTGTGGTTTATTTGCTGATACGAGATGCTACTCTCTGGCTGTAATAAGGACAAGCAACTTCAAGTTCAGAATCAGCGGGTCAATGACAAAGAACATTCTGTGCTTCGAGGCTTTTATGGCCAAATGGGAGCTCTGGTTTAAGGGCAGAAATGTTATACAAGCAGAATCTGCTATCTCATAAAAATTGAAATCTTTGGGTAGGATAAGACAATTTCTTCCCAGAATCCCACAAGAGAGTCCGAGACCTAGATGTGAGGACAGGTTGTGGTAGGTGACTTTGAAAAAACATTGCTATTAATAATATAGTATAATAAATAGTTTTGCAAGGAAAGGTATACAGTTACATGGAAACAGAGAACAGCTGAATAGTATTAAATCAACAAGCAAGCCTTGTGACTCCACCGGTCCTAATATTTGTGAACTCATGTAGCCTGGAGAAATCCTACCGTGTTCTTCCCTTGCTTTGCCTGCATTTGGGGCCCAGGTACCACCCCCATCCCTACCCCATTCACTTCCACCCCCTCAGCATAAGGCTAGAGTGGCAGAAATGTGCTTCACTGACAGGCAGGGCAAGGATCATGTTCCTTTTCACCCTCAGATTGCACCATGACCTCCGAGGGCTTATTTAGATCTGTCCTTGGCTGTTCTCAGCTCCAAGAGGAGCTGCTCTGGCCCTTATGGACCCAGCCCCCCTGAGCTGGAAGGCAGGGACAGGGAGAAGAATGTAGTCCCCATAATCCAAGGGGAAATGGTTAGAGACCTCCTACACCACTTAGACACACACAAGTCTATGGGGCCAGATGGGATCCACCTGAGGGTACTGAAGGAGCTGGTGGAAGTGCTTGCCAAGCCACTTTCCATCATTTATCAGCAGTCCTGGCTAACCGGGGAGGTCCCAGTTGACTGGAGGTGAGAAGGGCCAGAAGGAGGATCTGGGGAACTACAGGCCTGTCAGCCTGACCTCGGTGCTGGGGAAGGCTATGGAGCAGATCATCCTGAATGCCATTACACAGCATGTACAGGACAACCAAGTGATCAGGCCCAGTCAGCATGGGTTTATGAAAGGCAGGTCCTGCTTGACTAACCTGAT
>NW_008824864.1:1176398-1192633 GCF_000699105.1 Pygoscelis adeliae | reverse complement strand
TCTTTACCGAAAGAGTGGTTAAACATTGGAAGAGGCTGGCCAGGGAAGTGGTTGAGTCACCATCCCTGGAGGTATTTAAAAGATGTGTAGACGGGGTGCTTAGGGACATGGTTTAGTGGTGGAGTTGGCAGTGCTAGGTTAATGGTTGGACTTGATGATCTTTAAGGTCTTTTCCAACCTAAACGATTCTATGATTAAACCCTGTTTTTTACATAAAAATAATAGCTTACACCCTATTCTAGAAATAGCAGATACTATAGACAAATTAACGGCAAATACCTGCTTGAGAAGAAAAAGAACAATCAAACCGAGTATTTTTCCTTTTAGCAGCAACAGGCATTTTAGTAGTACAACTACATAGTAGTAGATACTTTAAATATCTCTCTGACTGGGACAAGGCTTCAAATATGCTTTCCCTGACAAGTTAATTCAGATTAATTAATTCATGTCCATATCTTAATGTGCCTCAAGTTTGAATGACTTCACATTAAAGTCACACACAAGTGAGTATAATTGACTGTGTCCACACTTAAGCCACTTTCAATTATGTCATTGCTAGGACTTGGGAGCTCAAATCCATGGTCAGGTCACAGACCTGAGCCTCTCTCAGAGCCTTTCCTGGGGACTTGTGGGAAGATCCTCCTATCCCTTCAAGTCCAGAGGGGAAAGGAGAGAGTGTCCTCCTTGCAAAGCAGCCAGCTCACCAGATCGAGCAATAGTATTGCTTGGTTTCTACCTTTTACCTCAGGCTATATGAGAAACTCCACATATAAAAAATAATGCCGCTCACGAGTGTTTTAAATACATGAACAGCAACTGGGTTAAAGAAAAATCTGGACAAGTTTTTTCACAGCACACTGAGAAATATTTAGCTTGTCATGGTCACTAAGCAACATGAGCATTGGTATCCTCAGGATGTTTCTTTAAACATGATCTAATGCATTTTCCATTGGAGCTGTTTGCTAAAATTCAAGGCAGATACATGAATTGAATATGTCAGTTCAAGAGGTGTTTGAGAAACCTCAGATGAAATCTCTAGATAGTTGCTTCTCCAAATTCTTGAAGGTCCAGTTCTGTGTCCCCTCCCTGCCACTGGCATTTTGTTGCACATGAACCCCATTGGATTACAGTCAGTATGTTAACAAAGTTTTATTGATGCCTATACATAAAGAACTGCATGATGAATTGAAAGGACTATCACATGGAAAACAAAAAATACCCACTATGAACAGTCAGTAACTTCGATGTCCCTTCATCCTGGATCATTGGGTAGAGTAATTCATAGATTTATTTCTTAAAAGTGTACTAAAAGCCACTTTAGAACAGAAGAAAAGCACAATTAGTTAACAAATAGATTTTCCAAAGCACAAAGTGAATTTAAATGCCCATCTCTCCATAAATTGGCATCATTGAAATGTCTCACTGGTGGAGTGCACGTGAATATATCGTGATGGTTCCTGCAGACATTATTTCACTTAAACTGCTCAGAAAGAATTTCAGGGTTTACTTTCTTAAATATACATTGAAAGGAAGGTTTTTCTGTGCTTCCCCCCCTCCTTAAATATTTATCATTTCTTTTACTGTAATTCAAACATACAGATGCAATTCAGATGCAATTTTCATAGCATCTGAAAAACAGTCCAAAGTTCATCAATGAGACACTGTCACCCCCCCACTTTTGCTAGATTTGCTTGGATTTACTAGTGAGGCACTGTCTAGTCAGGAAACTGCAGATACCGATTAAATCAGTTTAAAAACTGATACAGCAAAAGCTTAGACCCGCATTTAAGTAGGAAGCAGCTGCACTGGGTCAAGATGTCATTGACCTTTGTTATTTGTTAACACTTTTCTGGGGAAGTCACTGCTTTCACAATAGTGTCTGTGGAACGGCATGTGGGAGCATTTCTCAGTATTTAGATGCAATGCACTAGCATTGCTTCAGTGCAATGTCTAGTAGTTTAACTTGCCCTACAAGATGCACACAAAGAGGCAGAATTTCCCTGCAGTGTCTAAGGAGAGTACGTGCATTCTGGCCGTTGCATGTGGTGGAGAAATCCTTCACAGAAGGGGCAACAGCATCGCAAAACACTGCAGCTGCCTGTGAAATGATCATATTGTTAAGCCTTAAAAAAAAACAAAACAAAAACACACCACACCAACAAAAAACCAAACAAAACTGCCCCCCAAAAACCCCAAAGCCTATGAAGCCTTATTTCAGCAATTTGAAGGTGCAACCTTAAAATAAATCATTGCTAACTTCAGATAAAATAAAACAAATTGCCATTAAACTGGGACACCATGAGATTAGCATTCATTTAATCACATTGGTCTTCAGATTGTTTCACCAGTTCAGTTTAAATCAACATCACACAGACAAGGTTCAAAGTGCTGTAAATTTACAAGAAAAAAAGAGAAATGCATGTTGGTCATAAAGAGCATATTGTTGGGCTTCATCTGTACATAATCCTGTACCAGGTGAACTGAAAGTGTATTTTCAGATTAATTTTGTTAGCTGTGGTATATTAATTTTGTCAGCTGTGATATTATATCCATAAATCTATGACCTGCATTATTCTAATGCTTTTTTGCACTACTTTGGCAATAAAAAGCAGTCTTGAAACAGGAAGCAAGCATAATTGAAGTTGGTAGAATACCTCATATGTTTACAGCACTTCAGCGCCTCTGAGGGCTGGATAAAAGTGCAAAGTGACATAGACCAGAGCAATACTGTGCTACACACTGTATACATATACATGGTCCTGGCCTGGTGGAGCTTAAAAGGGAAGAAACAGAAGATGGCTACAGCTGAAATGAGAAGCACCAGGAAATAGTACCAGATGAGAAATTGTTCTCTCTGCTCAATCCAGCTAAGTAACAGCTAGTGGAAAAGGGGATGGAGGAAGAGAGAAATGTGACAAAGTATAATATATGGCATGTAACACCTTCCACATCTGAAGGACAGACCAGAGAAAGCATATGCTCATCTGTGCTTAAAATCGCACAGCTCAAGCATCTATAAGTAAGCTTGAACACCTTTCTGTTGAGCTCAGAAGAGACGAGTTGCAAGAGGGGAGAAGGCAGTGCCCCACGGGACTCTGCAAGGCAGCAGCTGTGGCTCAGCAGTCCTTGTGCTCTCTGTAGCAAAAGAAACTTTATTTCCATAGTCCCAACTTTGTAGATGGGCCATGAGCACCTGGGAATCAGTATCTGTCCATACTGTTGTAAAACAGTAGAGTAAAAATACGATTTTATCAGTAGGAACCGTTTACAGTCATCCAATGTTAAAAATGTCTTCAGCCAGGGCTACTAATGTAGCTGCACTATCACGTTAAGGGTAATGGCCAGACTGACAACAGGTTCTATCTCTGAAATTAAAAAAACAGATTGTTACAAGACAGAGTTTGAAAAGATTATGCTAAACTCTGGGACGAAGCAACACATCAGGATATTTACATCTCCTCTGAGCAGACCGAAAAAGGAAACATAATTTTCATGAGCATTTCTGTACAATCTATTTTTTCCCACCGCCTCCTATGTACTGTAACAATGCATTTGGTAAAGTAGGTGTTCATTCCATACCTCCTGATCAAATTTTGTTTACTGTCTTCTTTCCCAGACTTCATATTAGTAACAACCTCCATAAAGATGCATTCAGTCACCATTAAAAACCAAGCGGGGGTGGTAACGGGCGTACCAGGGAAAGGAGAAGCCTGGTTGGCAGCCGTACCCTCCACTCCAGCAGGACTACACAAACCTTTACCTTTCATGGAGCTTATCACTACATCTCAACCTTAGGAAGGAAGTGAATCAGAGGTGGGATGACCCAGTTCCAATTAGTCACACCCAGGTCAGCTGCAGCCTTGCTTCTAAATCAGTTCTGAATAGTAGCCAATTAAAGGGGGAAAAAAAAGACGCGTATCTTGAATCTGTGGGAAAAGGAAGCAGAGCCTGCCCTCTATGGCTCAGCCACACCTGCCTGCCACAGTGTACAATTCAATCCGCTACCGAGCCCAGCCTGCCTTTGCCGCTAAGTTGCAAAATGGTACAGGCCAATTCCAGCCGTCTGCAACGTGCAGGGATTTCATGGGCCTCATTAGTGTGTTTAAAGAGGACGGCTGAACCCCTTACTTAAATATCTCTGCTCTTTGCAGTTCCTCTTCTGCACCCTAATCCCATTTCTGTTCAGGCTGCTGGATCAGGTCAGTAGGTAAAATGCCCATTGACTGAGTCCTTAGCTGGAAACATCAACGTAATGTAAAAGCTACTGTCTTGAATGATTAGATGTCCTAAGTCACATAAAACCGGTTTAATAATTTCAGAATAAAAGTTAATAATAACCCACTGTGGGGGCTTGACATGGTACTTCGTAGCATCAGAAGCCTCAGGGGAGGATCTTTAAAGAATGAAAAGTGATTGGAGATGTCTGAGGTTTTTAAATTTTCAGAAGAGAACGCTCCTTTCTTCCTGTGACGGATGATCACAGCAGCACTGAACCACAACATAGGTATCATTGCTAGAGATGGAAGAAATTATTTTTCACCAAATTAAACAAATAGATGGCTGATTCTTAATGTCAAAAAAGCTCAAGAACTTAAAACTTTTTTGCATTCAGCTGTTAACAAAAGTAATGCTAGTAATGTAAAATAACTTGCAATAATGAGAAATAATTTACATTCTAAATGGGGCTAAAATTCTGGGCACTGGATTAATGATTTTTAGTGGCCAACTTTCTGGATTGACAAGCAATTCAGGACAGTAATTTTCAGTCAATTTAAAAGGGCATAATGTTTCAAAAGATGAGTATATGTCTTACAACCAAAAGTCCATAGGAAATTTTCGTTATCTTACACCGATTCATCTTTGAAGCATTTCATTTAACACATATTTGTTCCATTCTGACTGTATTAGGAATACAGTAACATTTTAAGTAACATTTTAGTATTTTGTACTCTTCACATGCAAAAAACATTTAATAACTGAGGTGCATTTGCTGAAATCTTAACCTACCATCAGACTCATGATCTACAGAAGTCAGACGACATGCTCACGTATGTTTTAGTTTTCTTTACCTTGTATGAACTTTATATTACTAGGAATCAAAATTAGCACTTTGTTTCTTGGTTAGCAATTGATAGGAGTGACTCTATATCGCTGTACTGCCTAAAGCTACAAATGATTGCCTAAAGCTACAAATGATTAATTCTCTGATTCATTGCCTGGTAAAAGGGTGACGTGACAGTTCCCAGAATGCATCTATGTCTATTTTAGGAGGTATTAAGAGGGTATATGAAAATGCATGGAGATGTAGAAGCATGCATAAGGTACAGTGACCATTGACTGGACCATCAGTCACCCTCCTGAACATGTCAAGACCCTTAAATGTAGCAGTGTGGGTGAGGGAAAATGACCGCATATTGGTGTCAAGTGGCACCCTCTAGCTATTACCAAGAAGTGGGGGCTGAGGCAGCTTCCGTAAGTTCACCTCCTGTTTATCCCACTCCTTGTTTATTTTTGGAGTCTGCATTGCTTGTGGCTGTAACAGGGGATGTTGAAAAGGAACTGCCACATTCAGGGCGGTTTTCCCAACTCACAAGGGTCATGCTCGCCAGTTATGAGGACAAGCAGACTAAGCTGGGGGAAAGGGGAGAGCTGTAGGTGTCTGCACCTCCTGATTCATTGAGGAGACCTTGCAAGGAGGTGCTACAGGGCAGTACAAGTCAGAATCACAACCTTAAAGGTTAAGCTGAAGGCGGAAGATGGTGCTCTTTCTCGGTCAATTGCAGCATCAAGAAGTGATGCTGAGTGAGACCTGCTTTTTGAGCTTGATCCTGTGGAAAGAGAAGATGAAGCAATGGCTCAACCAGCCTGATGCCCAAAATGATGCCATCAACATAAAGTGCGTCATGAACAGATGATGTCAGCATACTCTCCGAACCACTGCCTGCTACCACAAGCATCCAAAGACTATGCAAATCAAGAAATGAATCTTTCCTCCGATTTTAAGGAACTGTTTGTATCTTTTTCCTGTTTTCTACAAGGTGGAATATTATACATTACCATTCTCTCTGACACTTTTGAAGTTCTAAGCATGTGTTTGAATTTGAGCACACACAGACAAGTTCTTATGAAAAAGACATCTGTCACCATTTCCTAAACTTATAATCTACGTAATTCCTACTTTCAAAATTGCCAGGCATCTCACAGTGAAAAGATCCGGCAAAGGCCATGCTGTACTTTACAGGAGGAAGTGAAATCAGCAAACTGCTACAGTACCAAAAAAGCAAGTAAATCAAGACGGGCCACATCAACCATATTGTATTCAGCGTATAGAGATACAGGAGTCTAAATTTGCTTCAAGTACTCGTGGGTAAACAAGTTTGGGTTTGATGTTAAAAATGTTTAATTAATTCAATCAATCATTTTGCTGTAAATGTTTCTGTAAAAGGTTTAGCATTAAATGGAAAAGTGTCTTCTCTAGAGGTTAGTATTTTACAGGTCTGTCTTCATGCTGTGTTACTTTCATTACATGATTATTGACTATTAATTTGATGTCTTAGCTAATGGACAGATCTCCTCTATTTTCCACTTAATTCATTGATTTTCAGACAACTGCAATTGTGACTGTTACTTGCTCAAATTCATGATTAGCATATCTGAACTTTGTGATACATTTGCCTGATTTTAACTGATGTTATAGATTAAGATTTAATTGAAAAATTAATAATTACATTCAGAGATGCTTTTCTTTTCACCATTTTGAATTGTCTTAGACTTCTAGAGAAAGATCAGCAGAAGAAGAGAGGCTGAGAGCTGCTGGGAGTTACATTTAGGTCAAACCTTTTGCATCTCACAAGAACAGTCTCAAGTACCTGCAGAGCTGTTCTGAACTAGCATCAGCCATCAGCATTGTTGAGCCTTGTTACTAGTTGAGCTGAAAGCAGCTTTTCTGAAAACTTCCAGGGGAAATTCAATACAAATCCTGTTCATTTCGCCAGAACAAATGAAGTGTGGAATAAATCAAGCAGACATGTTTCAAACTCTTAACAAGCTGATGGGAAGAGAGGGAGAAATTTAATTTGCTAAATAAAAGGGACTGAAAGGCAAATAAAGTTCATTAGTTTATTTGTAAGGAGGGGTTTCTTTGTTTAACATACATGTGACTGTAACAGTGTCTGAGACCCTTGGCTGGATTAATTTTTCTTTTAAATAATTCCAGATAACAAAGTTACAAACGAAGAACCTTTTTTGCACTAGATAAAGCTGTGCTACCTTTCTCAGTTCCGAGAGTTAATCCACATCCAAACCTGCAGACAAGTGCTGAAGCAGAACCAGAAATTGGTAAATACTCGGGAGGACCTGCAAGATTGTAAGCAAAGAATGGAAGAGCACGTGGGAAGGCATGAAGAACTGGTCAGTCTGGGCTGATCCAGTGAAGCATATAATGTCAGATTAAGAGGCAGCTAGGTGTTGGCAGGACAGTCCCGCCATTTGCAAAAAAAGATTTTCTGGTATATAATGAATGAAAAATTAAGAAAAGCTGTAAAATGTCCTGAAGTTCTAATCTATTTTAATGGAGAGAGACAGGTGCCTTCTGAAAGTGACCACAATACTTAAGTTGTACTTCTACACAATCTGCTAAACAGAAGAGATCTCTTGGGAGAGAGATCAATTAGAGGAGCTGTAAGTCTGATATGCCAAATCACTCTCAGGAAAACAAAAGGAGACCCCACAGTCATCAGACAAAGCACAGACTTCTCAGGCCATAACACTGACTCTTCACTACAACAAAATGCTCTCACTCCTGTGAGTAAGGATGTCCCTTAGCACTGCACGGGTTCTGTCCAGAGTGCTTCTTGGTACAGATTGTCCAAAACTGATTGCTTTCTCTGTTGAAATGCTCAATGAAAATGATTTGTTTAGCTCCATCCACCTAAATTTTGTTACGAAAGATTAAGTTGCACTAAGTCAACACAGTTAATTGTGATAAATTGGGGAAATGTTTTCACTGAATCTGTGCAACTGATTTAAAGAATTTTTATTCTTTGCTAAGAATGTAAACTGTTTTTGTTGAAAATATTCTTATTATTGACCACATACAGGAGTCGTGAGGCCTTGCTGGACATATCAGTTGCTTCTTGTGCCTACATCCTCATACGAGAACTGGGATGAACTGTGTAGTCCATAAAGTGTGCACATGCCCCCACAACCCTTTCCTCTATGCAGCCAGAGCCTGGGGACTGAAGTCCTTCCTCCTCCCCTTAAAACAAAAAATGTGGGACAATAAAGACTTCCAATCTCAAAAATTATGGTTTTTGTTTAACTGTTCCAACAAAGCTAGGACAAAATGCAACTGCCTGAATAAGAAAAATTTGTTCCTTTCCATCTCACCCAAAGCCTCACTTCAGATCTGCTCCTTGCTGCAGGTATGTCCCCTGTCCCTTTTCCTGTCTCCTACGTCACTCTCCTGCTGCAGGTATCCTGCTTATGTCTCCCTCCCTGCCTGCTTCAGCCCAGACAATTCTGTCAAACAATGTACACTCAGCTGCTCTCAGAAAAGACACCTTTCAGTGAATTTAAGTTGATATGAAATGGAGGAGACGTGGTGCATTGAGCGAGCAGCATTCACGCTGACTGCGAAGCCTCTTTGACAGAGTAAGCTAATATATTTATACACCAAAATAATCACAAATTCAAGTCATCTACAGTCTACTGGAAGCGCCTCATGTATTTTTCAAATTAGTTGTGTTCCCAGATCACAGTAATTTATCATATAATTCATTTTTGCCTTAAATACCTCTCAAATGCATGGATTTCAATCTGTAGCCAAGTCCTGAAAAGAAAAAACAACTTATCTCACTCAAACCCCTCATTTTTCATGGAAAATGTAGTAACAGATTTTTTTTTAATGATCTTTAATCTGCATATGACCCAGTAGATGTTAAGTCTTCTTTCTGGAAGTTGTAAAAAATACAGCTACCTTTTTACACATATAGAATCATAGAACAGTTTGGGTTGGAAGGGACGTCTAAAGGTCATCTAGTCCAACCCCCCTGCCGTGGGCAGGGACAGCTTCAACTAGATCAGGTTGTTCAGAGCCCCATCCAGCCTGACCTTGAATGTTTCCAGGGATGGGGCATCCACCACCTCTCTGGTCAACCTGTGCCAGTGCTTCACCACCCTCAGCATAAAAAATGTCTTCCTTATATCTAGTCTAAATCTACCCCCCCTTTAGTTTAAAGCCATTCCCCCTTGTCCTGTCGCAACAGGCCCTGCTAAAAAGTTTGCCGCCATCTTTTTTATAAGCCCCCTTTAAGTACTGATCTGAGAACCTTATTTGGATTCTTTCTTATTTTGAGTCTCCCAACACAGAGTGTTTTGTTGGTTTTGTTGTTTGGGGTTTGGATTTTTTATTTTATTTGTTGGTGGTTTGGGGTTTTTGGGGGGTTGGGGGGAGTTGGTGTTTTTTTTTTTGTTGGGGTTTGTTTTGGTTTTTTTTTTCAGATAAGGAAGTGCTTAATTGCCACTGGAAAAGATGTAAATTTAGAATCTGGAACAGAAAAAATTTGGAGGAAGATCTTAATTGGATATATTCAATATTGTCTCAAGTTTAAAATATCACTAAATATCTTCTAACATCTAAATTAATCTCATGGTAAATGAAAAAAAATCAAGCGAACTAATACAATTTTCTGACAGGTTCCCTATTTTAGACCAGCCACACTTGTTCTCTGAAGAACATCAGATATAAAAAAACATTGAAGTTTGGCATTGTATGTCTGGAGTTCTTCCTCTTTTCTAATTCATGCCAAATACATTATAAGCAAACAAATAATTCTCCCCTGCTTTCTAGCCTGTACCCTTGAGTTAAATTGTGAAAATGGTCTTGCTGACTTCTGTGTCTTGTCAGTTTGCAGTACAAAACATTTGTGTTTTCTAACTTTTTGCAGGGTTTGCAACCTGGCCTCTGATAAATGAAGCTTTACTTTTTTTCGTGTGATAATGAGGTCCCATGAGCCAAAATATGCTCCAGTTTAACCTGAACAATCCCTGTTTGCATATTAAACATGAAAGACCTAATGTGGAAGAGATGGGGTTGTTCAAGTGTAACAGAAAAGATAATATAACCTGAAGAAACTCACTTATTTCCAACAAATGATCCATAATGTGGCAACTTCTCAACTGAAACAGAAGAAAGATTTTCTCAGAAATTCATTAAATCATTGATTTTTTTAATGACTGATCCTACTCCCACCTAATATTTTGGGAAATCACTCTGAACCACCTATGCTATGCAGGGACAGTACAACGCTAAGACTGACACCGAGTTTTTCAGGTCATTTCTCATTTTCAGTTGCTTATAACCAACACTCTCTTCCGGTTAAACCATTACACAAGCAAAAGAAAACATTTCTTAGGAAAAAATCAAGGGTCATCTACTAAGCATAAAGAAATTACAAGGAACATGTCCTCTTGAGTTTGTCCAACTTAGTATTTAAATCTGGGATAAAATGAAGTTTCACAAAATATAAAACTGGGTTCTAAAAATAAAATGTACACATGACCAAAGAGACCAAATGATTTCAGACTGGTGTATCTTAAATTGATAACGTCATACTGGAATATAGATAGGCCATTGCAAACATTAAGTTACTTTTGCTTAACATTTCCATCCAACCCATAACTAGCCTTACAGCTCTGTGGGTTCACAATGTAAACTTCAATCCCTTGAACTCTCTTCAGGATGATTTAAGCTAAAACATTTTAGTTTGCTGTTAGAACAAGCAAAAATCCACACAGTCTTAGGTGGTTTGTTTGAGCTGATGAGCAGTAACTCATTAAGCCAGAATAACCTGACTACTAACGCCAGAGTTGAAGACACAGGATGAGAAAGGACTCCACAAGACTGGTTCCACGAACTTTTTCCCTTTTCCTAAACAGCAAAGGAAACATAATTTGACAAAAGCCATGCATACGGGAGTAGCTCCCCAAGAGGGGGGCTTTTTGCAAGTTTGTAAAACTTTTTGCAAATCCTTGTATGTTCTCTGAACCATACCAGCGGTTCTGGAAGACTATTCACATATACCCTTGCTCTTCTAAGAGCAAGGCATCAACCTGCAAGATATGATTAATTTATGAGGCCTGCAGCACTGTAAAATGGTGGCCACAAAATGTTCCCTTGTGCAGTCAGACATTGCTGAACCTTTCCAGACCAGCTCCTTGCCTGCCTCCAAATCTCCTTCACATATGTAAAACTGAGGAACTCCCTTTTGAGCACAACACAGATGCCACTCTCCCCATCCTCCATTTATCTGTGCATTTTCAGTCATGGGCAAAGTGATAGAGCAATCTCTGTGAAAACTCCGCATACTCCAATAAAAATTATCTCAGCGAGAAAAAGCAGAAGTTATTTTGTGAAAGAGAAAGAGCCCGAGTATGATTAGCAAGAAAGAAGTCAAGGTCTTTTTTAGGAATACCCAAGTGAGTCTATCCTCATCAAGAAATGACTGTTCATGACCTTACATTTGGAATGTTTTATTTTCCTACCAAACGGAGAAAAATTTCCCACACCAGTAACAGCAGAGTTTTGATAGAGCAGCAAAATAAAACATAATACCACAGAGGCCCTGATTCTATGCTATACTAAACATCAGTTATTTGTACTGTAAACACCATTCCCTTGACTGGTGCAAATGCACCCAACATGCATTTCAGCATGTTATAGGGTTTTTATTTGTTGTTGTTCCTTAATAGAATGAATAATTACAAATTTTAATTGGAAAATAAAGTAAGAATGTGGATACAAACTATATAAACTGCAGAGCTATAGTTAGGAAGGACACTCTTTGTACGGTCTGAAAAGAATGTCCAACAGCTGCTGGCAGAGCTTTACATTTATTTTATAGCTTTTTTTTTCCTCACGTGAGGAAGTTTGAAAGCATCTGTACTGACGTTTAAGCTTTTATGTTCAAATTTCTGCTTTACCTTGAGTAGAAAGGTCGAACTAAAAAAAAAAAAAAAGGTTTTCCAGGAGTGTAACTTCCTTTTCCCTGCTCACTTCACATGATACCTTATCCTACAAGAATCTCATAGACAGAACTTACCAACAAGGCAGTCTTTTCACATAAGAATGATCAAAGGTAAAATTATAGTTCTACTGATATAGTGTGTTGTGCACACAGTATATGTACAGTGCAATTGAAGCTCCCTTCATCAAAAAAGAAAAAAGTCCAATCACTTCCAAGATGAGGATTCAGTCCTACAGCTCAGCTTTCATAGTCCTCCTGGTTTCAAAAGTCATATGAAAAAAAAAAAAAAGAGGATGGAGTCCCAACTTTAATGCAGAAGGTGAAGGGAAGTTATATGTAATTCAATAGAACAAGAAGTGAAGAACAGTGTGTACAATTAAAATTTTAAGGAATTTAAGCAGGGTGTAACTACCAAAGCTGAAAATCAAAGACACTTAATACCTTTGTTTTTAGTAAGGAAATTCACCATGTAGTAATTACTACAGTTGATCAGAACCTTAGTTTATTTTTTGAAACAAGCTGTAGGCAGCTTTAGCAAACCAGCAACCCTTTCCATCATCTTTTACTAACTGTTTCATGCACTTTGTCATTCTGTATTTAAAAATCTCTCAAATTTACTAGGGCCTTGGCTCATCCTAAGCAAAGCTGACTCCTTTTTATTTCATGGTAACTTACACAAACACTCTTAATGAAACTGCTTCTCTTTTGGATGTACATAATGAAGGTGTGGTCAGTTATCTACTTAGTGAAAGATAAGCGGAACAATTTGTTGAAAAATTCTGTTTTCTTGCTATCATAACTTTTTGCAGAAGGCCAACTTGTTTAATTCTTTGTCAAGGAAAAGGTCTGAACAATGTATTTTAAAATTCTCAATTAATTTAGATAATATTTAAATATTTAATTTGTATAGTTGATATATTTTAGGTTCATGCCAAAATTAAAAAATAATGAGCATATATCTTATTACATTCAACTGTATTTCAGTCTATTATCAAAATAAATATTCTGACACTTTTGTATGTGTTTTTTTCATTTTGTTTCCATGGGAAAGCCTTACAAAGATGGTTTTCCCTGCCTTCAGAATGAAAACAAGAATTAAAATACCACTCTTTTCTGGGGAAATTTCATTTGGTAAATAAAAGGGACTGAAAGGCACACATACACACACAATCAACTGTTTTCCACAACGCTTCTAAGTATCTCTTACAGATGAATAAAGCAAGGCTCAAAAAAATTATGCAGTTCACTGAAGTTTAACGAGCAAAATCAGAAACAGAATCCAGGTGTCACAGATTCACAGTTCCACAGTCAGAATGGCATTTTTTTGTTTATAAGGTTCATAAACATCTATTTAAACCTCATGTCACTTAAGTAGCCACTCTTTGAGCACCTCTTTGACAAAGGGATGACCTGCTTTTTGCCCTTTCTTACCACTTTAAGCTCTTGCGTGTTTCAAGAGTGGAATCAAAGATTTCATTGCCACTCAAAGCAGTTTTCCTTCCCATGTTACTTCAGACTAAGCATACATGCTTTTTAGTTTCTCCCGCAGACATTGAAACTTCCCTTATTTGAGGCATAACTAATTTTGCTGTTGGTTCTTGCCCTTTATTAAACTAGCTTGTACATTGGATGTCAATCATTACAGTCCAGAATTTTTGCTATTTAAAACACTTAGAAATACTTTGAGGGTGGTCTATTTATGGGCTTACATATATCTCCCTCTACAGTGGTAATTTTTTAGCCCAGCATTATGTTTCCTAGCTCTTTGTCTACAACCCTTCTCCTTTGGTTAGATCACTATTTGGTTTCTTGTAAAGATAACAGCATAACAGAATTCACTTTGTATAGGGGATTTTCACTGTTGGTTTGACTAATCCCACTGAAGACTCTGGTAAAACTCCCACCAATTTCCCACCCCAAAGGCTGGCTGCAGTACAGCGTCACCCTCAAACTCACTGCCAGTGGAAACCCATGCTTTGGAGCAGGCCAGGAAGCTAGCAGAAGCCAGGTGGATTTCAGTCCCCAGAGCCACTAATTCAGTTTTGGAGTCAGAACTCCCTTATGAGAAAAGTGCAAGATACTGGTACTATTTCTTGCCTGTCAGGCAGCTAAGAACATATGAATTTAGTCACAAGGAAGCTATACAACCTTGTAGTTAAGCTTTTAGCGATAGTTTTCTTCCAGAGCAGGAAGATAAAACTGGCTGTGTGAGAATTCCCTCGGAGTTCACTTCAGTGGCAACAAAGATGGCAGGCCACTCTTATCCATTAAATGGCTGAAGTTGGACAGATGGAAAGAGATCAAGCAGCAAAACTATGTCTGAAGGTGACCACAAAGTCATCTTGCTCTTATGTCAGGAGTCACACAACATGGCCTTTTCACTCTTAGTCCCTCCAGACCCCAAGGACTTTACTGATAAAGCAGCATAGTGACAGGCTTGCTAGTCACATTTCATCCTAGGAAAGGAGATGGATGAAGCATTGAGCAGTCATTTGGTGGTAGACCAAAATTGCTTGACTAAAATAACCTGTGAAACATTGCCCCACTAACAAGAGGAACTGTCATGAAGGCAGTTCTGGGAGAGCCAGCTTTTGTTACAACTATATTGTGTCAGACAGCTGATAATCTACAGTTGTCCTATCTTCTTCAGTGATACTATACCAATTCACATCAACTGATAGTCTTACCCATTCATTCAGAAGCAGAATTTTTCTCCATTCAAAAAGCTACCTGGAGTTAAAGTAAAATAAAATACCAGTTAAATATGGAGGCCAAAGTGGTATGACTCTCTTTTCCATCACTACGGAACAGCAACTCAGTTTCAGTCAAGGAATTCACTAACCTACAAAAATAATAAAAACCGTGCATAGTGAACAAAATAAACTGGTTTAAGTACATTTCCTGGATAAGGACAGTTTCAGCTTTTCACTAAAACTGTGGTGCTCTAATGTTCTTTAAATAGTAGCAGAAAAATGGCATTGCTATCACAGTGTGGGCAGCACTCAACACTTGCAAGACATCAATGTAAGACCGAACTAACCATACAGAAGCTTAGTAATCTCCACATTCCCTCCATTTCTCCAGAAAAAAAAAGGGATCCTGTTCTCCAAGCAGCTCTAAATATGGATAATTAATCCTTATAGAAATCAGTAACATTTATATTGAAAAAAAATTAAAATCACATAATTCACTTGATCAGTGTGTCCTTCTCACTGCCTTTTCCCACTACGCTGTTCATGTTGTATGTCAAAGCAATACTATACTTTTAGTAGACCAAAATATTTCTGAAGAACCCTAAAACACCCAAATAAATACATGTACATTGGGTAAGATGGAACTCATATAAAATGCAACTTTTTCAAGTTCTTAGTCACCATCCTTGTTCATTCAAATAGCACTTACTCATTAAAACTACTTGTATATTACACTTATATTACAGCAGTATCTAGAAGCCCTAGATGAGACAAAGATCTCGTTGTTAAGAGGAAAAAAAAATACACATATCACTAGGAGACAAGACGACTGGAAACTGAGACCCAAGCTCTATACAGAAAACTGATACCTCTCAGCACGCGGCTCGCAGGGTCTACCACTGTTCCATCACAACCAAGATGATGCACGGCTCTGTTGATTCCTGCATATTGAAACTTGGCAAGAAGGTGACTGAACATGTTCTTATTGCAGGAAGTGTAACTTCTCCAGTCTGTCTCAAAACAAACCTCAAAAATTAACCATAGCCAGCAATATGTAGAGAAACCTAGCATTTCTAGAGTGAAAATCTCCGAAGTAAGCTGGTAATTGTCTTATAATGTCAATGGCAGACCATCACATGGGCAGTTGTGTACTCTTGCATTCTTGGTTCTAAGCCAAACAACTACTGGGAAAGGCCATATAACAACCATGAACCGAATAGCGACTGCTGGAGACTGAGATGAAGTCTGGTAGAAGTGATTGACAGCCTGTACATATTAAATGGGAAAAGCAGCCACCACTAAGCTCCAAAGTGAGAAAACAATCCTCATAAGACCTATTAAAAGATGAAGAAATTAAAGGTCTACTGGAACAAATCAATTAGATAATGAAACTCTGGAACTAGATCAAAACTGAAAGGGGGAGGAGGGAAAAAGGGGGGGAAATGAGATCAAGTAACAGCTGTGGGATGCAAGCTGCAGAAAGTAGAAAAAACTGATGAAATATCCTCAAGTCAGA
>NW_008824864.1:1163331-1176354 GCF_000699105.1 Pygoscelis adeliae | reverse complement strand
GCGGTGGGAAACCAGAACAATAGAAGTAGAGAGTTTGGGAAAGCTGGTTCGATGACGCTGCATACCAGACTACCCAGATGGGCTGACTGCACAGACATATTCAGGCTCAAATGTACCCAGCCCATTTTGGAAGCAGAAAGCAAGCCTTACCAGAGAAAGAAGATAAGGAAGTGAAAGGCAAGGAATTAATGAGATATGAATCAACAAGATAACACCAGGAAACAAGGATGGAGATAATGTTAATATTAAGTGGGATAATATTCATGCCCAGAAGGATTGAAGTTTTACAGTGATGCTATAAGAAATACAACAAACTTGGCACACTGTAGATATGGACTGACACCTCAGAGACTCGCATTGTTGTTGCATAGTCTAATCTCTGCAGCCTTTAAGCCTGATTCATTTTCTATCACCATGGAAGTTTGTGGGAAAGCATTCAGAATCTGTTTTCTGGCCTCTTCTTACAGACGGTATGTTCCTGATGAGGAGAAGGGTACCATGCCACATGTTCAAGAATTATTTTCCAGAGAGATGTGGTCCCAGCTTCTTAAAGATACTCAGATACCTATTCAGGTGCATCACAAAACCGCTTTCATACGGTAGGCTTCCTAAATCCCATGAACATTTTAGTGAAATTAAGGCTATGAATGGTTATTTTTAAACAGGACTTTGGATGACAAACTACCTAAATTACTTTAAAAAATTATAATCCAAGTATTGACTGAGATGACAATAAGTTCTGACCTTCTAACATCAGTAGGATAGACTGAACTTTTACACTTCTGTAAGGAGTTATCTCTGTGTACAGAATGAGCTGGAATAATCCTGAGGCATGATTTCCTAAGACAATGAAGCTAACACAGTCATAGCATAATAGCTGGCATCATCCCTTCCCTTTCTCTCCAATTTACTGCCCATTTTTATCCAGAATTATCAGAGGAATGGAAGTCTCAAAACCCCAAGGTTCTTACAAGTTTCAGGAATAGTAGGAGAAAGAAAAAGAAAAAAGCTGAATTGATGCCCTCGTATGTGAGGGGAACACATAAACTTGAGATAAACAGTTAGCACTCCTGTTCTGTGAGTCTTCCCACAGGTAGGTCATGATCAGCTGTAACATACATTGCTTCTTGCCCAAACTGTGAGAAGAAGATACCAGGAGGAAGACGGCTTACCGCAGCAGGATTATTCTCATGAGATCCCAGTGAGATTTTTCACAAATGAGAAACTGTTGTAGTGAAAAAACAAGGTACAATGCAGGATCTGTAGCAAAGACTGGTTTCTTTTCTTTTGCTCCACTGATCCCAGTAATGTTTATCTGAAGTATCACATTGTTTTTATTCCTTGGTTAAAATACAATTATTTATTTTAATCAAAAAAGCATCACTCAAACATGCCGGTGGAATAGGTCAGAGGGATGTCAGCAGAAAATGTTTAACTCCAATGCTAGAATTTTGTTCTTCCACAGACTGTAAAGTAAAAGTTCCAGCTAAAATGATTAAAAGAAATGAGAAAAGCGAAGCAGCTGGTGAAAGAGGACAAAGTCTCTGCCTCAAGTGGTAAAGGCTGTGGCCTTCAGGAGACAAAATGGCCCTTAGTACAAATGAGTGCTGAATTTAAAGCTGCAGTGCACTGAGCACAAAAGCATGTTACTTTCAAAGCTGTCATATCAAACAAACTATATCTGTCATGTTACAGATTAAAATGTTTTGCAAGATTAAAAATTGGGCAATGGACATGGAAGGTACTGAATAATCATTTGTATATGTACTTTACTTGTCCTTCGTTATCAGCCTGTACAAATGTTAAATATCAATAACCAGTATCACAGCCTGAAGAAAAAAGAACAGAAAAAAAAAAAAGAAAAAAAAAGAAACCTAATATAAAAATGGCTATAACAAAGTACATGGTGTGTACACTGCATGGTACTAGACTAAATGGGAACTGAGCATTTAGGTCTGTGAGTTCCCACAATTTTACCACACATTCATCACCATTTCAGCATCAGACTTCTGCAATTTCATGTTATATTTGACACATTGCAGCCTGAATATACGAGCTAGAGGATCCCACTTACATCTCTTACATATGGAAAGAGAACATTCCAAATGTCAGGGAATATATATACCCTAAATTGTTCTTTTTATGGTAGCAATGTGTGTCTCTCACTATCATCTTTTCGTGACGAGACGTAGTGTATACTCTCATTGGTTTAGTGTTGAAGACTAGACTTGTGCAATCTTTACTTCTTCATCTGTTACTGTCTCATTGCAGGGTCTTAAGTCACATTTTCCCCTTGGTGCCTCAGTTTGTCCATCCAAAGGAGACAATGGTACAAGAAAATGTACCACAGGCACAACAGATGCATTTGACAGGTGAGGGGAGGTTTACTCATGGGCTGGGGCAGTCCAGCATCAGGTAGAAAGTTCTGCAGCAGAAATCTTGCTCACAGAAGAGGGATATAAAATATAGGCACAGTAAAGAAATATATATGCTGTGGAAAACTCGATTAGGAAGGGTATTTGGTAAGTTATTACGGCACTTAGCTAATATGTTTTTGCTCATCAAGAAGAAACTCTGCTACCACACCAGAGTACTTCAGCACTCTCGTGAATGCAGAATTGGGTTCTCTTAGGTTCCCTGTTACGCTTATTTCCTTTTCCTTCCTGTGGAGTGTGCAGGACTGATTGTGAAAAGTGAAGTACTACAGGAACAAGGATATTGCACAATCAGGGGCAAGGTTCTGCCCAGTGTGAACAGTGAGGCTCTACCCAAGTTGCCTTCCTTCCACTGCTAGAACTTCCTGAGGGCTGTGAAGTTGAGCCAGAGCAAACACTGTTGCAAAGAGCATATTTTTTTCAGCAGTAAAACACCAGTACATTGCATGCAATCATATATTCTAAAGGACATATTTCATTTACTGTTAAATCTCTGAAAAATCAGTCTCTGACTGAAAAAAGAGGACCACCTTTCCCACCCCAAAATTGCAGAAAAACTACAGTGATAAATATTCCTTTTTTGTTTAGGGAGTCCCTGTAATTTAATGGATATATCCTTCCCCTCCTTCCTTCAACTGCCTTTGCTTCAGCTTCAAGTGAGTCCCACATGTGAACTGTTCAAGGCACTGGAAGTCTAAAAACATCACAAAGAAGAGACAGAAGGTCTGGGGTAGGAGGAGGAGAAAAGGCAGATGTGGCTTGACAAGTGATGAGGAAATAGGCTTTCAGGACACGTAAACTCAGGACAGCTAAGCTGACACTGTATCCCTGAGAAACAGAAGGAAATCCCACACCAGCGAGAGAACAGCATTACTGAGTCACTAGAGCATATAGGAGTGACCAGCAGGCATGCTGGTATTTCAGAACAGGCAGACTGAAGTCATGAGAATATGAAACACCATCTGAGAGGAGGCATTCTGTACAAAATGCATGGAAATCTCCATGGAATCAGCTAGGAGGCATGTCAGGAGCATGACCAGCAACGCTGGCTGGAGTTCAAAAGGTTCGGCTCCACATCACAAAAAGCATCCAAGTGTTACAAACATCTTTGGTGCTGCGTATGTATCATAAGTTAGTTTTACATTAAAATTCCATGATTCTCACCCACCCCTTTAATCATGAAATGGTGGCCTCCCATAGCACCTACCACGTGAGGTCATGAAGAGCTCTGCAGTCATTATGACACCCCTGTGAAGTGTTACCTTGACAGATGGAGATGTGAAAACCAAAGGCTGCATCTTAAGGTGATGCTACAAATTAGTACTAGATCTTACAGCTTCCCAAAGTTACTCTTTAACTACTAACTCAGATTTCTCTCACTGTTGTATGGGGAGAAGAAGAGCTCTTATTTTGTTCTGGTGAACATTATTGTTCATCTAGATGAACATTATCACTGGAGAGCCTTCACAAGCCAGTTATAGTAAATTAACAGAGCCAGAAAAGTGGACCTGGGCAGTACCAAGACCCCAGCAAATTACTGAGTGCTTCACATCCCTCTTTCATTGCATTTGAAAAGAAGGGTGATTCAAACATTATTTAAATGACAGGCAAAACAAGTTTCTGTAGACCCAGACAGCTCAACAGCAAACAAGGCTTTCTGAGCAGGTGGCATGGTATCTGATAAGAGAAGGGAAGAAGAAAAAAAAAAAAAAAGTAAGTCAATATGTGAGGCTAGATCTCGATAATCCATCTTAGTGCTAGAATATCCTTCCCAAGGACTGACTCTCCATTCCTTCATAATAGCAAATTCTTGCATTACTAACAAATGCAATTTAATAATAAGCTTCACCGCACAGAGTGTTTCTCCTAAAATGCTGGGCACTGATATAAAAAAGCCACATCATAAATTCAGCTTCTCCTAAATAACAGTAACTTGCTGTAGGACAGCAAATATCTGTCCTACAATTTCAAAGAAATGCTTGAAACAAGAGCTGGCTGAAAATTCAAAACAACTCATTTTCATGAGAAATAACTAAATAAACCTTCAACTACTGTTTTCATTCTGGGGCAAAATGAGAGAGATTTTTCCCTCTCAAACTCCTGCCTCTCTCCAAAGAAAAGAGGCGTATGGATACTTAATTCACAGTACCATGAAGGAAAACTACCACCTTCTGGCTCTTTCTTCCACACTGCAAGTAACCATCTGTATCTTCCAAGGCTATGCTTGGAGACTGGGATGCTGCCAGACAAATATGAATTTGGTATTAATGAGCAAAACCTTGCTTTCAGGGTTAGAATAGACAGAATTGAGCATAAGAATATGGACAGAATCAGGGTGTGAGGTAAATCACAGTTCCAGTTTGTTTATATCAAAGGACATGACTATCTGCAGGACTCTTCTTGCTGTCTTCATTCAGCCTGGCAAGCTTACATTAACAGCTTGCTGAATCGCAGTGTAACTACTTATCTCTGAACATGAGCATGACTGGCTCATGGGAAGCTGCATGCATGAAGTTAACCATGTACTTAAAAATCCTATCAAGTAGGTCCTCTCAGACTAAACAAAGAGAATCATGCTTTGGGGTTCACATATCATGCAGTTTCTATTATCTTCTTGAGAGGATGAATCCTTTAACACCAGCATTTGCAGTTACCTGTTGGGAGATGATGGCCAGGCCCCTGAACTTCCTTTATGGGGATAAAGGGAGGAAGCTGTCCAGCACTGCTTTACATTGACATAGGTTTGTTGAAGTACACACTTCAATAATACATCCATTTCTGGCACCATTGTGCATGTCTAAGTCTGTATTCATAGATAAAAGAGGTCCAGGACATGGTTTCAAATACTGACCATGCTAAACTGTTAACATGCTTTCTCCCAGACAGTGCTTGGGAAAAGAACAGGACAACAAGAGCCAGGGGTGTCACCTACTGGTTCCCAGTAGGCAGACTGCAATCTTTTCAATCTGTTTTGGAAAGGAAGAAAACCTAGTTGCATGGATGTGAGCTGTGCCATGCCATTTTGCATACGAGACAGAAAACAGATCCCATACATTTTACACAGCAGCACAGCTGTAGCTTGTTTTCTAGAATGCAATCTTGTGAAGGGACAACAGTAGCTACAATAAATTGTGAGATAGTGATCAAGAAACATTTCTCAGGCCTCTGCCAGGTTTCAGTTATCCAAGGTGTGTGTTGCACTTGTCCTTCCTACCCACCCTCCCATGCCCCCCAAAAAAGGAGGGCTGTACAAGCCAAAATTCTCATTTTTAGGTTGTAGGTTGAAAGCTTGTATGGAAACCTATAGTCTGAAACATGTCTAAGGTAGTTGTAAGAAACTTTAAAAAGTGAGAGAGTAGGAATAAAAGCTGAATTCAGCTCTAGCAAAAGCAATCACTGGTTGATTCTAGGAATATCTAGTTAATTGACTCTTACCCCTGGAGTTATAAAAAGTTTTCGGAGTATGAAGCCATAACAGAGACTAGAAAGAATCGTCTTCCACTCAACATTAATGCCCAAGGCTTTACCTAGACTAATAATATTAGCTCCAGATTTTCAAAAAAGCTTTTGGACAATCAAGTCCTGCTAACTCTTTGGAGCAGTATAACACATACCCCTCTCCATTTCCTTGGAAATCCAACCCTCATCACTCAGCCAAAGCTGCTCTGGTTAACTAGAGTCCGAGTATTCACCACAGGCACTTCCTGGTGCCTCCTGTCTTAAAGAAGAATGTTTTCTTGGGTACATTGCATTTAATTCCTCCAAATCCAAAGGATTTCAAACATCACTCTAAAGAAATAGCAAAAAAAAATATTGTTTCTGAATATGGAAAAGATGACATTAATTACATACTCAGCCTGAACTAGTTAGTTCAGTCCTACTAATTGTTGCTTCATGAACTGTCAAGGCTGCTGCTGTTCTGTTTCTTACAGAAAGTTATAATGCATCTTCTTTTCTACCCAAAATCTCCTCTTCTTCAAAGAAGGAAGTCATCACACTACCGCACCTGCTCTGGCTGCTTTGACTTCACTACATGTCCTAGTTTTTTGCTCTCTTCAGGAGAAAGGGATTAAAGAGCAAACAGCAAGATATGAAAAAAAACAACCCAGGGAGCTTGGGGCATCAAAAAAGTGAAGAGGTGTCAGTAGAACAGTTCAGCAATTATTTTAAAGACAAATACAACAGCATGGTCAGGTAAGATTTCAGGCCCAACTGGAGATGTTTTCCATTTGTGGGAGACGGGATGGGGTACCAGGAGTCTGGTTCCCAACACTGGCTAAGTATTTCTGGAGGGACAAAACTCAATGACTGGTCTGAAACATTAAGCAAACCAGGGACCGCTGTGTGTAGATCCAAAACCTTTCCAGGCACCTCTTACAGGGGGAGTTAGCCATCCGTGTAGACAGAGTCTGCAGGGACGTGGGAGGACTGGGATCTACCCTCAGGCAGAAAGATTGCCAGTATCATGTTGAGAAGCCAACACAGGATCTGTCCTTTGTCCGCTTGAGCTACTGTGTGCCCTAAGCCTGTTAGTGCACTTTTAATGCCTTTAGGCACTAAAGTAATTGCACTGATTTTTAGTACAATGAGGAATAACATAATACAGCAATAACACTGTAGGAGACTACTACTTGCATAGTGGACAGCCTTCTGTAAGTATACTGAGAGACAGGTTCTTCCCTGCAGAATTGCATGCATGGTATTCAGTCAGTCAGACACCTTACATTTTCTGTCATTTAAACATACACTGCTTTGAAATCAAGAAAACGGCTTTCTAAGATGTCTTACTGCTCAACCAGAAGCTCTAGGCTCACTGCCAAGCATGGCTTCATAGCACATCTCATAAAGTCAGAGCAGGTATCTGAAGATTCATTCCTTTCCTGCTTTAAAAAAAATCAACCCTCTCACCCCCACCAATGACATCAGAGTTATCCCAATTGCTGTTTTCTGCATAAAAATCTTTTCCTTTCCTCATGCTTAGGCATGTTGGAGGCTGCCATTCCTACGATTCACCCCTTCTCAGCTCACCTCACCACCAGCAGTGTTCTTTTTCCCAAGAATGGGAGTGGAGAGGAATCTGTGCATAACTATCAGCAGACACAGTCTTTCAGCAGCTTAGCTCAAAGAGCTATGAAACCCAAAATGTCCTCTTCCTCTCCAGCAGAAGGGGAAAAAGAGAAAAAACATCTATTTATGGTTGCCAATTCAAAGGTCAATGAAAATAATCTCATTTGCTTCCATGGGTTTTGGATGAGACCCACAGATCTTTATTTTTAGGTATGAAAGGATCTATTGCTGGCTGCTTAAAATATACCGTGACTGACTCCTCATCCATGGGACAATACTCCTCCCTCGCCTTTGTTGCACTTTGACAATGAACGGTCCTTTTTAATTTTTGTCCAGCACACACTCATTTTCCCCAACACACACTAAATACTTTGTTTAGAATGGTTTTCTGGAACAACATTTCTTTCCCTTCTGTGATGAAAAAGGCTTCAGTCTCCCTTCTTATAGCCCTCCCTTGTACAGCTGAGCATCTGAGTCTACTGCATTTACCCTGTCCTCTGGCCATACAGACGGATGTCTCTGTGTGAGCAGACCATCATAGCCAAGTATGCCAGTTATAATGTACTCTGCAAACCACAATGTCCAAAAAATTTGCTATCTTGCTCAAATTGCTGTCACTGCCAGGAGTGTCCTTGGACTTCTGCTGTGCTGGGTTGGATGAAAAGCACCAGGTCAATAGCAGTCCTAACAAATTAGGGCCTGTTTTCTTTTCATTAACTGTTTAAGGAATTTGTGGTGTACTGCAAACAACATAGACAATGAACTTTATCAAAAAGTATCTTCCCATATATGAGAACATACTTTTCCAGTCAAGTAAATATGCGTAAATAAGGTGCTGCTGTGGGAAGTCACCCGAGACTTTAAATCTAATCCATATTCTGCCTACCATGGCTATCTTGCCAAATGGAAATTAAACACCCTGGGACAATTTTTGAAAACAACAACCATGAGCCCCCAGAGCATCTAAATAACATCTGAAAGGATTTAAAGATTTGCCATAATTATAGTGGACAATAAATATCCGAGCAGAGTGGCAGATTTCTGTGGGACAGGAAGTGCCCATATTAGTAGCTGCCCATGATTATATATTCCATTCTTCCCCTTTTCAGACTGAGCGCTTATGTGCACCAAGAATTTCTGTTCATTAAATACACTATTTCAATTAAAACCTCACCGAAAGTGGAAAGCACGATATATCCCAAAGTAAGTAGTTTATTCCAATCTGGTGAAAACAGATAAACCAAATATTATAAAATACTTAATATCAAAATAATTATGCAATGTACCAGGGTCTTATGACTGGAATAAAAATAACTGCAAGAATCCTCCCAACTTAATTGTGCTGTTTATGCTGTTAGCAGAGACAAAGAGTTAGTTTCCACGCTATTCAGAGTCTGTGGAACAGTCTCATTTTCAACAGTGGTTATCATTCTTAAAGAAAACTTCCCTTCTCATAATGCCAAGCTAAAGTCAGTTCCCTGCCCAGTCTTCTTCTCCAGTATGTAAAAATGTGTGTTTTTTCTCCCCGTACACACTCTGTCAGACTGCATTGCTACAGTCTGAGAAAACAGCACACAAGCTAAATCAAAGATAATCCAAAGATAATCCAAAAATACTTTCATAATGAACTCTTTTAAAAATATTTTACACCAGGGATGGGACTGAAGCATTCACTTGCAAATAAAGTATCGGTTCCTTTTCTGACTAAAGAAGTTCAGAGCACTAACCAGTATTTCCTAGAGTTTCGAGTCATATTTTACTCCTGATGAAAGGATCAGAGATGCAATTATTAGTGAGCAATTCTTGACAGCTTTCAGGAATGTCAGCACCAAGAAAACTGAGATTAATGGCTCTGCTCTGCAAAGTGCTAGGACAGCTGGATGTTACACAGACAAAAGGGATCTGTTCTGATTAAATAAGGACATCTGGTCAGCTTCCTGTTGGAAATTATTATTCTAATTTTAATAACAATAAAAGCAACCCAATATATCTAGAAGGCAGATACCCTAAAGAGCCAGACACTGAGTGTTGAAGACTGGATGTCACTTCAAAAGGAGATCAGTAGCAAAAGCCACCGTCCAATGCCAGGGAACAAGACAAGATCACAGCAACCTCCTGCCTGCAGTCCTGGCTTTTGCTGCCACTGGTAGAGGAAGTGAAGCTCCCCTGCAGGAAAGCTACTGCCTTGCCTCTTCCTCCCTCGCTCTCCCTTCTCAACACAGCTTCATCTGGAGCAAAGACTCAGGAGACTTGGAAAGGCATTTGTAATACATCTGCCCATCCCAGTCACATCACCAGGGGCCTCAGCCCTTGAGGCCAATGGGGAAAAAGCTTTCAATCCCTACAAACTTTGAATTTTTAATTATGTCCACATTTATTTTCAGGAAAATCCAGATCTACCTATTTTTACGTGTACTGCACTTAAAACACGGGGAGCCTGACAAAGTCCCACTACTGGTGGATATTTGAGCACAAAGTGATTGCAAAGAAACATTTAGCCTTCTTCAGCACAACAAACCCATGCACCAGGCCCTGGGGCCCAGGCCATAGTGGGTATTTGGCAAAAAGACTAGCAATATCACAGTGATTTACAATTCACCTCCACAAAACCAGCAGCCCCTCCCTCCTCAGCAGGAGAAAACAGAAACTCCATAGGGACTTATATTGCAGTCATAAAATTTCAATAGGATGGTGCTACTTCTTCTTAGCATGGATAGCACTGACTTCCTCCTTCCTGCTCCTGCTGAGAAATCCTCAGCAGGACTAGGAACTTTATCCATAAATAGATTACACTGTAATTATATTATTTATATTTATGTCAGATCCCCTTAGAACCAAGGGAGCATAAGAGAAGACTGACTGTAACTGCCCGCCATTTGCATTGTTAATTCTTATCAAGTGGCTTAAATCCAGAAAAAGAGAAGTCATTTGAAAACATGAAAAAAATATAAACAGGAAAGCTAGTCAAGAGGAAAAGTTATTCTGTCTAGCACACAGACACGACAACCAGGGACAGTATGAACTGGAGCCATCTCAGACCGCCTGTGGGTGCCCTGCCAGTACTAAGAGCAAAAATAGGAGTCATAACACCAACATCTGACTTCTAAGACTCAAGGCTGCATAGACTTCTGCTGGCAGCTGCAAAAAAGAATCAGAAATAAAAATAAATATTAGCTAAAGCAGAGGAAAAAGCAAAGGAGACTCTCAAGGACACTGAAATATTCCTGATGTCTGGGAGAGACACTACTTATTTATGAATGAGGGCTTTCTGTATTATTGCAGAACTGCCGAGTTATCACCACTGACCAGCATCCATTGCGCTCACAGGTACCTAGACAGACGAGAGAGGTGCTGCCTGGTTCAAAACTAAAAGCATCAACACATGCAGGTGAACAGATGGGAAAGGATTGTAAGGGCCTGCTTCACCTTCAGTCTTTGCCTGCTGCCAGGATCAATCCAGCTAAATATCTTTTGAAAACAAAACAAAAAAACCCCAAGCCTCTTCCTTGAGCTACGCTTTTATTTTGGGTTGTATGAAAAAAATGCCACACACTGTTGGTCAGCACTGGTACTGGATCTTCTCCACTCAGAAACATTAAAATTCTCAGAAGCGTGGAGCCACCAATACTCAGACTGCAAAAAAGGGAAGGGAAAGGAAACAGGAAAATCTCCACATAGCCACATACACAAATAAGCATAGCAAAGCAGCACAACAGGACTCTGTTTAGTTTCATGCTCCAGGGACCACTTGTCCATTCACCCTACTCTTCAGCCTACTCCAAATCCCAGTGTCCTGCTCAGGAATCTAGTTAGGTCAGACCTTTATCACTGCTGGGCCATTCCAAGTCACCCACAGAGGACAGGATCTCCAGGTAACAAGCACGAAGAGGGCCTTTGAACATCTGTTCTCTGTGGTAGGAAAATAAGGAAATAACAGCAATCTCATCTTGCCTGTCTGAAGCAAGCCTAAGAGTTCATACTAGCATCTGTGGAGAGAGTAATACTTTTTCATAGTACTCAAGGCAGCATTATTCATGGGAAGGTCAATAGCAGCAAGGCCGGATCATGAAAATGGCCAAAGTGGAAGACAAACAGAGCTCTGTAACAGGCAATACTTTCCCTTGGACAATGCTGTAATACCGTATCTCTCCTTATCTTACCAAATATGTCACAAATAAACTTTATATTTGAAAAAACAATCCAGTTTGATGTTCTTTAGTGCTTTGACTGGATCAATGCTACCTTTGCATTTGCACAGACCTTTCCTTTCAGTTAAAAAAATGTTTGGTGTCTAGGTAAGTTTTCTACAGCTAATCTGGTCTGTTTGGAACAGACCTCGTTATTCTTTCCCTCGGGAGTCTTTTAAATGTATGTTCTTCTGGAGAACTTTGAAGGCAGATAATCTTAAATCACATCCTCTGGCAAGCAACCAGCTTGTTAGCTGCCAGGATGTTAGCTATAAGTAGACCTTCCCTCAAATAACCTAGCACAAATTTATACCTGGTAATAGGAAGGATGAGAGCTTGCACTCAGAAATACCTAACTGAGCTCGAGTTGGAATCTTGTTTCTTCTTCAGATAGTAATGTTCATTTGCATAAAGCAAAGTATCCTGATATTGTGCACTGGGATTAGAAGACTATCATGATGATCTGAAGACAGAGCTGGGTAATTTTATATTTCATGTCCTTCCCAGGAGCCCTTAGAGACTCCTTAGATGGAACACCAATATAGCAGATACTTTGTGACTAACAAAGAGAAAAGTCAAACAGCCCCAGGAGTACTCTGAGTATGTGATAAGAGGCAATAAATGGAGAAGAAACATGGGGAACAGACAGGGACTTTGAAGACACAGGCTACAAAAGAAACAAGTCTGTAATGAAAAGGGTGCCAAACTCAAAGTGATTGTGAGAAGCAGGAAAGACTGAAAAACTTGCTGAATCTGATTTGTAAGGTGATCTGAAGGATGAGTTGCCAAGTCCTGTCAATTTACTTAGGAAATATGGCCCCACATTTCATTCACATTCCTCCTATCCTTTCACAAATGAAAAGAGACACAGAAGGTATGGCACAAACACCTAAGAAATGTAAACAGGCTGAACAGGCTCCACCCCCTTTCTAACAAGCCTAATCTGAAAGAACAACAAAGCATACGGGCATTGGTGTAACTGATGTACCTAGAACACCTCTACCATTAATGTACTTGAAACTTTCATTGTAAAAAGATACCATATATACCTGCAAAGGATTCTCCTTTTTTGCATACAGAAGTGTGCTGGGATAGATTAATTTTCTTCACAGGAGCTAGTATGGGGCTATGGTTTGGATTTGTGCTGGAAACAGTGTTGATAACACAGGGATGTTTTACAGAGCCCAGGCCTTGTCTGCTTCTCACCCCACCCCACCAGCGAGTAGGCTGGGGGTGCACAAGAAGCTGGTGGCGGGCACAGCCGGGACAGCTGACCCAAACTGGCCAAAGGCATATTCCACACCATAT
The DNA here is from genome assembly GCF_000699105.1 of Pygoscelis adeliae. Lineage (NCBI taxonomy): Eukaryota > Metazoa > Chordata > Aves > Sphenisciformes > Spheniscidae > Pygoscelis > Pygoscelis adeliae. The sequence goes on along the minus strand of NW_008824864.1, from coordinate 1,163,357 downwards.
GACGTCATGCTCAGCATATAAAGCTG
>NW_008824864.1:1159487-1163311 GCF_000699105.1 Pygoscelis adeliae | reverse complement strand
GGAGCCCTGCTTTCCTGGAGATGGCTGAACACCTGCCTGCCGATGGGAAGCAGTGAATGAATTCCTTGTTTTGCTTTGCTTGTGCACGCGGCTTTTGTTTTACCTATTAAACTGTCTTTATCTCAACCCACGAGTTTTCTCATTTTTACTCTTCTGATTCTCTCCCCCATCCCTCCAGGAGGGAGTGAGCGAGTGGCTGTGTGGGGCTTAGTTGCTGGCTGGGGTTAAACCATGACAAGAGGACAAGATGCCTTCTGATGCTTTCACCTCCTATTCCTTTCATGATACATGTTAGGGCAGCAGAACTAGTAAAAAATTAATTCACCTCATTTCATTAGAATGTCTTACAGAACTGTGTTTAAGCCTTTCAGATGATGCTTCAGTTCAGGTTACTCGGGCTGAACGTGGAACAAGAATAACCAATCACCCGCTGAAGACCTCAGACAACATCCTTTTTGGGAGGACAGCGTCCTGGGACAAGAGAAACCCAAATCAGATTTCTCCTCTAAATATGGCAAAATTATGACTTGATCCAGAGTCTTCAGTATAAGAACTTCCATCTACAATGCAAAAATCTGGGCCAATAGACTCAGGTGCCCATGGCTGCAGCTGAGAAATGGTTTCCTATCTCACTAACAATTTTGATATGGTGATTTTTATTTTTTTCTTTCCTGAATTAGGATAAAACCCCAAGGATCTCAAGAAGGGTGATCTTTTTTCAGGAAAAAAGATCTTTTTCAGGAAATGAAGTAGTCTATTTCAATCTAAAGATTAAAAAAAAAATATATAAAAATTGGAGTTTAACTTGAAAAAATGCTGTGCAATGTGGTTTTAAGCAGGGGAAAAAAAAAACCAAAATCCTCAAAACTGTTAAGTCATAGTACAGATCATCTTGAAACTTTTTCCTCATAACATATTTGAATCTGAGTTTTTTCAGAAGCGAAACTTTTCTGTAAACAGTTGAAGTTTTTAAATCAGCATTTTTCAGATAGAGGTCAGCAAATATTCTCTAAAGTGCAACGTTGCCAGGCCAAACGTGGAAGAAATATGAAGTGCTTATATTTATGAATTGCTATGACAGGTGCAGGAAAAATGTTTCAGAACAGAGCGAGAATCAGAAAGAAGTAAAAAATTACATATTCATTTGTCAAAAAATTAGGAAAACTTTGTTATTCACATTGCATCTTACACAACTGGGTTTTTTTCTGCTTGGAATTTTACTTTGCAAGCTGCTTTTTAAACATTTCACCAAGTAGAAAGTCTCCAAAGATGAGTTTTCTATATTGCATTCAGTCACAAAATCACCTTAGTGTGAAATCACTGGCCACTCAGGCTTCACCATACTAGCCTCTCTCCTGCTCTGGTGTCCTGGGAGCCACCACCCATTGGGGGGGAGTGGAAGGAGGGGTGGAAGAAAAATCACTCCCCACTGAAGATGCCGAGCTGCACGTAGAGAATTTGAAGCACTTAGGAGCTCTAGTTACTTCTGTATAATGTGATCTATTTAAAAATATGGTCACACAAGAATTTCACTTTTTTTTTTATTAAAATCTTAGTTAAATAAAAAGACAAGCTTGACAAAGGTACTGGAGTGTGCTGTTTTGCTTAACAGGCTGTGGTAAGTATCCAAATTCCAGTCAGAATTGCAGCAATCTCATACGCTGTCAAGAAGTACAACTTCCCTCTGACAGAACGTACTGCAAATTTTATGAGAGATAATTGAAGCCAATTCTTGTAACATCCATTAGAGTCCCTCTCAATCTGTCTGTGCGAGGTCTTAGAAGAGCGTGAGCTTTCCCAGTCAATTCCCCATACTGGTAACTAACAGCTTCCAAGTTCTCTGCTGTTCCACCTTTAAAAAAGGCCTTTGTTCTGTAGAAATCATTCCTGGCACCTTTAAACCATTAAGCTTTACAAAACTTTCCTGTTTCAGTGTCTAGCAGAGAAAAGGACAAAAATATGTGCCTAATACTGTAACAAGGGTAAGCTGACGATGCTATATCTCACCTCACACAGTGAAATATTGGTGAACTCTGTCTACCTGGCTTAGTAAAGTATGCAGAGGAAAACTGACCTTTAAAATATTCTGCATTTTAACAGCTTTGTAAACTTCCCATAATTAGAGCGTCCACAAATCAGACAGGGGTGGAGATGAAAGTTATAGTACAGGCAGTATGAACAGCATTGTTGGGATGATCCAAGGACAGAAGTGGAAAAGTCTGCAGGAAAAGGGGCTCTCCTATCTTAAAGCAGCTGATAGAGTTTAGCTCCAGCTCTGTCAATGGGTATAAATAAAAGCTATAATGGGTATAAATAAAAGCTGTAATGGGTATAAATAAAAGCTACACTGTCTCTGAACTGTAAGTCAGTATTCAGGATGAAGTTACACACTCACACTACCCTATAAGACACTCTTGACCTCTTTGTACTCCCAGTCCTTCCGCCCACCTCCCAAACAGCTTGATTCAACTGTCTGTGTGGCTACCATGTATGCTGGCTGTTTGAAACGCAAACGCAACTCAGAAAACAATCTTCCATTTTTTTCTCCGTTCAGTGGATTTCTCGTATTTCTGCCCCGTCAGATGACTCATAAAACAGAGACACATACATTGCAGAAAGGTTATAGTACATGTTCAACAGTGTGATGTGCCCCAAGCCTCTACTACTGTTCTTGATGAGATTATTCATGGGTTAATACACATGGTTCATAAAGACACCCACTTAGAGGCACTACACAGGCCTGCAGCTCTGCAAGTTACGAATTCTGATCTTGGAACTAACAAAACTGTGTTCCAACACATGATACAATATTTACAAGTGTGTTCTTCATATAAAGGGCCAAAGAGGGTTATCGACTAAACCTCAGACTTTCATTACTATAAAAGAAAGATTCAAAGGAAGGAAAGAAGGAAACACAGCTGAGTGACCACATCCTTGTCAGTTGATTTGGTTGAGATATGGATAATCAAACCAGTCTAACCATCCTCATTTTCAGTGCAAAACTCACTACTTCAGGGCTCCTGGAAGCTCCCAGTTTAGGAAGCTGCCCAAACTGAGTATCTGAACACAAATGTAATTTATTTTGCAAGGAAAGCCAGAGGCTTTCTTTAGACTCTTCACCCTCCATGAAAGGAAAAAAACAAAAACAAAACCACCAAAACAACAAACAAACCCAAAGAAAAGAAAAAAAACAAAGACCATGGCTATACATAAATAGCCTACCTACAGCGTAGTGCTCATCAAATCCTTTCACAAAGATTGGCTGGGGGTTTTTTCAACTCAGTTTGCTGCAGAATCTTATTTCATCTACTTTTATCTGGCATAAAACCAGAACCAGAACCAGGTTAACATACAGCAATGTTAGATCCCGTGAGGAGGATTTTTAAGACCAAAATTTAATAATTAAATAATGGGAAAATTAATAATTAAATAATGGAAAATTAATAAGCAAGGGAAGGAAAAAAAATTTAGCAAGTGGCATCTTCCAGTTCAAATACTGGAAAGACAACAACTTTTACAGACGGGTAAAAGTTACAGACAACAACTTTTACAGATTTCAGGATCCTACAACATATTCAGCAGTCTGCTAGCAGACAGAGGACGAAGAACGGCACCTTTACGCACCGCTTTTGCACCTGAAGAAAATTCTGTCTTAAATGATTTTTTGGGGCGGTTTCTCGAACTGAAGGAGCTCCACTCTTCCCCTACCTCTCTGAGGCAGAGGCCTCGGTGATCCTCAGCGCTCCGCTGGGAGCTAAACTTCGGACGCCCGCGCTCCCGCAAGGCGACGACGGGGCGGGAGCCCCCTGCGAGGCACCGGGGAG
>NW_008824864.1:1144395-1159275 GCF_000699105.1 Pygoscelis adeliae | reverse complement strand
GCAGCACCAGAGCGGGTGGGGCTGCTGCAGCCCGGTCCCTGCTGCCCCGCTGTACCTAACCCGACTGCAGGCCGCCCGGGGACACCGGGGACGTCCTCTGCTACACACAGGATGACAGGACCCGTAAACAAAGGCGTCGGTAACACTGGGAGCTGTGATCAAATATGTACATAAGCAGAAGCCTTGCGTTGCTACAGAAATCCTTACATGCCTTTAGCTCAAGATGTATTTCCTCACATGCTATCTTGAGACCACTGCATTGTCCCAAACCAGAATTTCACCACGCTGCTGTTACACTGGCTCTTTCTCCTTGAACCAAAGCCCTAAACCGGGGCTATGTCTCTTCCACCTTCTTAAAACCCATCTGCTACCTTCCTCCCTTTTACCAAGCAGGGTCTGAATCCAGTCCTCCTCCCCACTCCACATTCCTGCGTCCCCCAGACCTCTCCAACTCCCAAATCCTGCAGTATAAGCTGTGTGCACCGCCTGCTGTGGTATTTATGCCTGGCCAGCCACTCTCCAAGCCCTCAGGCCACCTTGTGCATCTGTCACCCACTCCTAATCCTTCGCAAGCAGCACAGCCTGCACTCCCCGCCACCACAGCTCTGGCATCTGCCTCTCCGCAGAGGGACGCCCTGCACCCTCGCAGCAGAGAAAACAGAGCTACGAGCTCAGAACCAGCAGAGCTGGGGACACGCTCCAAAAACACTCGCTGCCTCTCAGCCTTTTTAGGGGAAGAGACACTGCATATCAGCCTGATCCTCTGAACACGGTGGCGTGTGGACCACGGCAGAGGAGGGGGCCCCAAACCATGGACAACACAGCAGGAAGGATGCTGGGTGGCCCTGCCCATCTCCCGCTCAAAGCGACATCTGCCAGGCTGCAGTCTGAAGTAACTCTCCACCTTTCCTTTCTCACATAATTTGATCCTCCTTCCTTGCTTTGTCCTTGTTGCCCGTGGAGAGTCAGAGACAAGGAGGGGGCTGAAAACCCCCAAAGCCACTAGATCTAGGCTTGAACATGCATTGTTCCAAATGGTGGGAAAATTAAAGGCTTGAACTTTACTACTGCTGTAGCCAGGGAGTCGCTTTCAATCCCCATAGAATCTCTTTGATGGGGACTACTTACATGACTAAGAGGGGACTGTGGCAGGTCTTAGCCAGCTTCCATTTCCTCTTATCCACCTAAAAAATCATCAGTGTCCCATGTAGGCTGGTATCCTGTCTCTGGCAACAGGCAGCATCAGCTACCTGATCAAGATTGTTCTGCAGTTTAGCCGTCTCTGGTTCACAGCAAACTCTAAGCGGTCCAAGGGAAAGTCTCTATTTACATCCTTTTCCATAGATTATATCTGTGCTAGGTTGAGGAAAGGAGGAAGGATTATGCTTTTATTATCTTAATATATAATAAGACATAATAATATCTTAATGAGAGGATCTTAAGACAACCTTCACTATTTTATACATTTACATAAACTGTTCATCTTCCTGATTGCAAAATCTTTTCAGAGCATTCCAGTCATTGCCTGGCTACACCGCTGCTTTTGGATACTAGCATTTAATGAATTTTATTTTTTACAGCCATCAGAATGTGCCCAGCTGAGAGGAGATGATACAGCCAGGCTGCGTGGTGCAGTGCCTGAGCAAATCCAAGGTCAGAGCTACTAAGCTACTGCAAGTCTGGAGCAGGCTAGCTGGCTGAAGCTTCTGAAAGTGCAGTCAATCAGAATAGATTTTGCGCATCTGGGAGCAAATCAAGCCATAAACTTGGAGCGATTACATATGCCTGGATCCCCATGGGCAATGCTGAACTGAGCAAGGCAAGGCTTAAAAAATAAAACGAAAAATAATCACACACACATCCCCTACACACACCTCAGGATGGCATAAAAACCAAAACAGCACAAAAGAGTGAGTCAACCCATGGGGGTGTGAGGGCAGATTTATTTAAAGAAAGTAATAAAACCAAAATGTTTCTTTATTCTCATGTGGAGGCCTAGGATTTCATGGCAAGATGTGTGTTGTATTCCCTAAGGGTTTCCTTCCTTCATACAAGCACAGTCAGACAACCATTATGATCCTAGATTGGTTTCCTGTTTCTGCTTCAGTACAACAAACTATACATTTGTAGTAAAAGAGATTGTTTCTATAGGTTCAGGAAGAATATTAAAAAAGGAAGAGATTAAAGACTCTTAAGGTCAAGGCAAATCTGTTCTCAGCATTCTCATTCCCAGTTTACAGATTTTATATTTGGTTTCTTCTCATTCCTCTCTCTCCTTTTTAATTTAATTCAAGCAGCATTAATCATCCTATTTCAAAAACATCCCATTAAAAAAAAAACAAACAAGTGATATTTGTATCAGATTTAACCTACTTTTCAGATATTTTGACAGAGACTCTGGGTTTAATGTAGACTGCTGCAAAATGGTTTCTTGTTACCAGAGAAAGCAAGCTGCTTACGGTAGGTTAAAACAAAGGGGATAGGTCAGGCTAGTCTGACCAACTGCCCTTTTAATCAAAGATTTGCTCAGTTTTGTTGTTTTTTTTTTTTAAATTAATTTGGAGTCAACAAGAAGTACATGACTGACGGACTGTCAACATGCCTCAGCACAGGCTTTGTTTCAGCAGCAGCTGGATCACACCACAGAGCATGATCCGGCATCAGGGGGAGAGAGTAGGGTTGTTCAGTCTCCTGCCCACCTCCCCTGTGGCTTTTCTTGTCAGCAGAATTTCTGGCAAGAGTCAGCTACGTAGACTATGTCGTGGCTGTGCCATAGGGTCCCAGGAGCACTGACCAAATCAATTTGTATGGGCCAGGGATTCTTAAAGGTGTGACTCGGAGGAACATGGTGAGTCAGGGTGACACAAACCCTGCTCCAGCCAGCCTGTCACCTTTTTTCAGAAACTCTGCGGAGAGCTTAACAAACTTGCAGTAGAACAATCTTCCTGGACAGTCACCTTCACCCTGTCCTGTGCATAATCATAGTTTATCCTGATCCCTACGAGAAATTGGCCTAAGAACTGGGATGTAACTTTTCTTTCTACAATATTCCTTATCATTAACTGTAATTTTAAATAACAACCTGGGATGTTTATGTTATTGCCCATATCAAACCCTTTTAACAATTTCCTATATCCTATTAAAAAAAGTCCTCTTATGATCTATGAATTTGCCACCTTTCCAACATCATTGGCCTCCTCCTAGTTTTTTGCCTTGTTTTGTTCTCCAAGTTAGTGTCTTGCAAATATGATTGTTCACTTTCTGCTCTGAGGACCGCTCTTGCATTTCTCACTGCATTAATTTCCAGTGAGGCATGGAGTAGAAGGCATGGGGAACCTTCCCTCCTCTGCAAAGGGAGACAACAGCCATGGACTTCAAGAAACATGAATCATAGACTCGTTCAACACCTGGGAAAATTAGGAGCTGGAGGAGACAGGAGCAGTAGAATGGCTGTCAAGGACGGGAAGTAAGGGGTAGAGGAGTACAATACATGTGGGAAACTAGTAAGAAACTGGAGAGGGAAGAAGATTACGAAGATCAAATGGTGGAAGAACAGGAAGGAAAGACTGAGAAGCAAGATCAAAAGGCAGAGAACAATCTGGAGGAAGAGAAAGACAGGCATTTTTAGCCTTTAACAGAAGCACAGAGGCTGAAGTTTACTCATAATCAGTACTCAAGCTCTTATTTAAAAGCTCTTCCATCTACTTATGTAGCCAAGCTGTAAGGGAGGACAGCCAAAAAAGATGGTGATTGTTTCTAGAAAAGAAAGACAACTATTGCTATTGCATTTGGTACCTCTTCAGTAAGCCTCAGAAGAACCAGCAAGGGCCATAGTACTACATTCAATCCTTCAGTTAAAATAGATGCATCCCACCAAGTCTGGAGAAGCTGTTGAATTTTGACAGTGTTAGGAACGAAAAAAAGAAAACAGGCCTACGTGATCATTCATCTCTATATCCCAATATAGCCTAGTTTGTGCTAGTTTCTAATGCTGGATCCTGCTAAAACTTGCCTGAAGGTGGAGTGCTCAGATACATTTTGAATCCATGGGACCAGTTAGGACTCCAAGCACTCAGGGTCTTAAGTCATCCTCATCTAGATAGCTTATGAATGGGAGTTAGAATTGTATATTAGATAGACAGAAAACCATCACTGCAGAAGCTATCATAGAAAATGCTGACAAAGAAAACCAATAGCAACCTCCAGAAATGTGTGCCTACCCCCTAACCCTACCACCTCCCCCAGGGGAAAACATGAAGCTTGATGAAACCAGATACTTTCCATAAAACATCGTATTAAAACTAATCACCAAATTTCCATCCAGAAACCCCAAGAGAAGTTTGAGATTGCCTTAGTCTTGACCACTGTCATCGGATACAGAATCCAACTGAGCTAACACCAGGCACATGTGAAGCAAGTAAATGACGCTCCCTATGGACATGGCAGCGTATCGATGCCGTGCTAGCTCCTAACGGTACAGCATGTGTAGCAGAGGGTATAGGCAGGTTGAGACCTTGCAGCATAGCAGGGCTGGTTCTCCTGGCACATGAATAATCATCTCACTGTCCCAAGAGCTGATGATTAGGAGGGTACCTTGCTGCTATGGCAAGTAGAAGCCTTACCAGTTCCTGCTGCATTTCACTGGGTAACAGCAGTGCTAACTGTCCCCAGCAAACGTACTTTGGAAATGAAGTTCAGAGAAGCTACAGATTTTTATTTACATGCCCTTGTAAAGTTTGCTTGCAAAATTAAATACTGCCTCCAGATACATTTATCTTTTCCAAATTTCCTCCAGTTTGGAAAAGAAAAAGCCAGTTTGTCACACCACTTGACGAAGTTGCAGGTCCCTACCTCACACTGAGAGTGCCTTCCTCATTGTCCTCTTGTAAGCATTTTATGTTTAGCACTACACACATTCTAATTTACTACTAAAAATAATAGTAATAAAGTAAATAGATTTATCTGATAAACTGGCTTCATTATGACATGTTGTGGTTTATTACCTCTCTTTTGCATTTTTTTTCTTCCTCAAAAGGACACAATACCTGATCAACTCCATACACATCTACAGGACCAGGACAATAAGTGACAAAGCCTTCACCTGGAGTCACAGGATTTAGCAAACCTGACTGTATTGCTCTGAAAACTGCACATGCTGGCCCGACCTCAAGATATGCATGTGCGTTATTTATCTTGAGTGAGATTCAACTATTACCCAGAATAAAAATACTAAAAAACTTGGCCAAACATGGATGTAAGCATGTCAGCTTTGATACTAGACACTGGAGTTTCCTAGAAATTAATCCTCCATTAAAACAACAGATGTCCCTGTGTGTTCCAGGGGCTCAGAGCACACATGAGGGGCTGGGTGACTGATGGACTTATGAATGAGTGGGTCTGCATAAACCTTAAGTTGGATTAGTATGAGCTCATTGCATGTCAGAGATGTTCTGCAGTATTGACATTTCATGTGAGCTTTGTGGAGCCAGAGTTCTTTCAGCCCCACACAGAATTGTGTCACGTGTAGGGGACAGTGTAGGAATATGTAGGAATAAACACATTCTGACAGCTTAACTGATTGCTTTGATGGTTTCAGCCAGCAACGAATGAAGCCCCTGCTGATTCATCCTTTAAATCAGTGACAGCTACTTAATTAACAGGACCGCAGCCAAGCTGCTTAGGACTAGCACTGACCCTTCTTGAGGAAAGGAAAGTTGTACAACACATTTTGAACGGCACCTCCCAGCAAACCCACGGTTCACATTTTTGGTGAGTCAGGTGAGGTACAGCAGCAGAGATAAGCACAACTCGTGCCTGCACTTACAGAGCTAGGCAGGCTGATTTGAACACAGACAGCTCACAACCCTTTCCTGCCTGACTCCATTAGGCACACAGGTATTCTTTCTCATACAAAGCCATGATTCTCCACAGACTTTCACAACCAAATGGTTGTCTATTACCCAAATGCTTTTGCAGTCCAAAGTACAGGATTTGTAAGGGGTCAATCAGTTACAAGCTCTTCAAAGACCATGACAGCCTCTGCTGTAGACCATTAAAAACCGCTTTGCCCACCTTTGAATAGTCTTCATCTAAACAGTTCCTAAATGACATGTGCAAAACCTGTCGGTTGCATGAAATGTGTGATTAAGGTACAAGTTACCCAGGCTTCAAAGATACCTTGCTGAGGGGGTGAAAAGCCATGTACCTCATCTCAGACCTTACAAGCTCCAGCAGAAGATCCACTGAGCCTGAAGAAGTTTTGAAGTCAAGTCATAAAAAGCCCCTGTGCTCCTGTGAAAGGTGTATACAGGCCAATAGAGTGCATGAAAATTTCCCACCATTTGCACAACTCCTCACAGTCCGTTTCAGAAGCAGGCTGTTACAGGACAGATAGGGTCAGTAAGCATGGAAACGAGGCCAGGGCCATAGCACGACGATGTTTGCTAGCAACATGATTCTACATTCAGTCAAGCACTTGTCGAGACCAGTAAAGGGAGCAAAAGGAGGCCTCGCCTTATCAAGTTTACAACCTTGGGCAGAATGAAAACAAATTGTTTCCAGATCTTTTTCTTCATTCTTTTTAAAAAGTCTAATGTTTAAATACTTGTACTTAGAATGGCTTTGAGAGAAGCTCATAATAATAATAATAATAATAATAATAATAATAATAAAGAAACTATAATAGTTTTTAATGCGATAATGTTTGGCTGTTCCTGTACTTCATCAAGAAGAGCACAGAGTTAACCTTAGCTGTTATGTGCACAAGCACAAATATCCTCACCCTCACTCCCTCTCTTTTGCTCTCTACATGCTTATAGGGCAAACAGGGGGAGGTGAGGGAGAACAGCACTTTTTTCCACTAAATACTTTGCCATAAAACACAGAATCCCACTTTCTTCCACAGCTGATAAAGCAAAAACTTCCCTGAGCCTTCTGCAACTCACACAACTCCACATCATATTCCCTCCCAAGAACAGAAGCCAGCTATGTTCCTTTTCCCCATCGCTCTGTAAAACCCTATAAAATACTGGCCACAGGTGCCAGCAGAGCACTCCAGTTATACCACTTCCCCAACAAGAGGAAAAAGAACCAGAAAGGAGGGCAAAAACTGAAACTGGGATATGAAGTGCTTAAAGGAAACAAAACAAAAAAGAACGCAAATTTACACGTTTCAAAACGTGCACCTGCCCCAAGGAGATCCCTGTTGCACAGCAGCACTGGGTGTGCTTTTACAGCTGCCCACTCAGAGGTCAGTTCCAAAAGGGGACCTGGCTGGAAGGATTTATTTGATGCAAGAGCATTTGGGGTTTCACCCAGAGGACAGTAAGTGAGCGAGCTGCTCAGCGAATGCCTGCAGCCACTGCTCTGCTGTAGGAAGCTGTGCTCAGCACAAGCCGAAAGCCTTGGGGAGCTGTGTTTGTTAGCAACGTTGCAGGAAACATGATGCTGTGAAATAGGATTGGCGTGCTGGGCCAGGGAACTGCAGTGCAGCTGTGTGGCTCCCTGCCCTGCCAGCCTTGCTCGGAGCTTGTTTGCAGCTACGTTTCAGCTACGCTGAGCTGCTCCAAGCACCATGTGGGAGTATGCTGTCTCCTGCTGTAGATACGTCGCAACAGGCCTTTCATCTTCCTGAAATTTGGAGGGAAGGGACACAGAGAACAGTCCTTTTGCCATTAAAAATGGGGGGAAATGTAAGCTACCAATTTCCTTGAGAAAAAGGAAACAAACAAACAAACAAATTTATCCCATCCAAACTACCACAGAAGACAAATACTGGAGGACACACAAGCACCACCAGAAGGTTAAAGCCAGTCATGCCAGAGGCCTGAAAAAAACTGAAAATAGAGGCAAAAGCTAATCCATGTGGTGAACTAGCAGCAGTTTATTTTTAATGCAAAGAAACTTGCTAGTGGCAGAACACAGACTGTCCCGCTGGCTAAAGCCTGCATACTTCTGCATGAAAATAAGCTGTAGTTACCAAAGCAACCAAGCGTCTCAAGACCTGAACTCTGGCATCGCACCAGTCACATTGCTATAGGAACAGGGGACTGGTGCACTTGACCATGATAAGTGACAGCTGACCCCTGACTTGTACAGGCCAAGAGTCTGGTTCCCTTCACACTAGGTATCAATGTAGATTAACTTTTGTGCTGCTTGTAGCTGACTGTTTTGGGAGACTTCTAGCACTGAGGATATGTATGCATATTTTATAGAGGACATATAGTTACTACAAGCGCTGCTAGTTGGATAGCAAAACTTACATATATTTTTCCGTAAATGAAAGAAGAAGTTGAGGAGGATTTTAATCAGCCCACAAAGATTAGAAAAACACAAATATTTTTTTTAATTGGTTATACAGACACTTTGGTCTTTATTAGTGGAAATCTCATGCACTTCAGAATACTTAGTATAACAAAAGCCACTCTGGAATGTTCATCAGTGACTATCTGCTGTTCCATTTAACCTCCTTCACTCATGTAATTAAGACCAAAAATGGCATGCAATTTAGGAGGAAGAGTAAAGCAAAGAAACTAACAGTTTACAAACAATCTAGAGGCTGGAAATTATTTGGCTGAAGTATTTGGTGGATGTGTATGTTACATTCAAAGAAAATGAGATCCAGAATAATTTACTGTGGTCAAAAAGGAAGAAATACAGAGAACAAATCTTCAATTATGCATTACACAACAGATATTGATTCCTGCCTTTGTTGACTGTCTGTTAGATTTTCTTTATGCGCACCCTTTCATTTTTTATTCTATCTTCTGTATATGGGAAAAGCTTCCAGTCATAATGTGAAAATCCATTGCCATATCTTTCTTCACATATCTCTTTAAGACTTAGCCCCTGCTCTATCCTTTCTAGACAAAGGACAGACAGCTGGTGTACCATGGCTGCTGCTCATTATACTAATCTTAATCAGTTCGCAGCTACCGTGCAGTCCTCCTGTCAGTTTGTCTCTCACTGTATATCCACACAGCAAGAGCTCTGGGGCAAGGAATATTTATTAACATATATAAGCAGTGAGCCTAGCACAATGAAGCTCTAATATCTGACGTATCTAGATGCTATCAGACAAACAAGGAAATCATTTGACACGGCTTTTGTCACTACCATTAAATCATCTGAAGAAGTTTGATTTCTAAGAGCTCAGCAGCACAATTCTGCTGTTGTCATCTGCTATTTTTGTTTGCACGAAGTGCTCTGCATCAGTACATCAGAGGCACAGATGTTTTGCTCCACTGTTTTCAGTGGAGTCAGCCCTCACATATCCAAGAGCAGGTATTAGTGAGCAAATAATACTTGGGTTTTATTAATTTGTTTATATGTTGGGATCTTTTATGGAAGCTTAAAAATACATGCACACAGTAAAAGAAACTTTTTTAAATAAAAGAGGCAGCAAATGTTACAAAGGCCAGAGTTTGAGCTAGGACCAGGAATTCAAACCCTGGTGGAAAGTAAAATGCTTTTAAGTTTGAGTTTAAAAGATTTCGCTTAAAACCACCTTTGCAGCATCCTGATTTTGTGGCAAGCTGCTTCAGCCTGAACTCTTCCCTTGGTTGGCTCATACTTATGCTTGCAAAGGGAGCATTTGCCCTGCAGCCAACTCATATTAGTTATAAACCACTCACCAGCTCCTGTGCAGTGGCTGCAATCAGCTGTGATTGTCTGGCTAGGGGACAGTTTGCTCAGATAGAGAAGCATCCACTTGCCTTAAAATTTCTCAAGAGCTATGTCCAAGTTTTCCACAGTGTATTGTTTCAAAGGAGACCGAGACTCTCAGCCGTTCATCAGATGGTTAGTCTTTTTGCCTGCTGGTATTGTCAATATATTGCCAATTTACTGCTGAGTGAAAGAACAGCTAACCAGCAGCTCACTTTTACAGGGTGCTGTTCTGAGGAAGGGGAGCAGCAGATGCTCCCGCTCACCGTAATGGGAACTGAACGCACCATCCACCAGTAAAGCTTTACAGATGTGACTCAGCCTCTCCCTAGAGCACCATCATCAGCTTTCCAGGAAAAGCCAAAGCTGACCGGTCACAGTCAGAGGAGCAGTGGATTTACAGCACAATCCAGAGCACGGTGAAGTCAGACCACAGTTTTCACAATAGCCCAGGATTAGTGTCTAGTCAAAATTCAACCCGTGAAGACCCACGAGTCTACCCCACCAAATGATCCCCTTTCTACATCATTGGCTGACTAAGGGGTTAGAGGCAAATGACTGCCAGAATCCAATCCATAACACTGATACCATACTTGGATCACCTTGTAATCAGTGCAGTGTCTTTAAAGTAGCTCTCATTTAGAAATGTGCAGTCATCATTCAGTGGAGTGTTAGAAAAACAGACCCTTTAGGTATTAGGTGCCTCTTGAGAAACATGAAGCTTTGGTTCCATTTGCGTTTTACTCATAAGAAGAACCACTCTGCAGAGTAATAAAACCCCCTCCATGTGCTATTGCCAGGTCTTTAAAAAGCACTGGCAGGGCTACTTATTTTTTATATTAAACAACATGTGTAACCTTGCTGTGGCCAAAGTGAACCAAACAAGTTTCTGGGGTCAGCCAGTCCGTGAGTGAAACACATCATCGTAAGGGAAAGGGGAAGACACACTGTAGGGCTGGGCTATGCCTTTCCTGTGAATGGGGCACCTCATAGCTCGTGCTCCAGGATCCCACCAGCAGGAAATCATGCTGAAAAAGCACAGCCATACCAAAGCCCAGCTATTATTTTTATTCAAACTAGCCTTTCCCCATCACCTTCCACGTGCCAATGGATGTGAACATGTTCACATTGTGGATTCTTCTTTCCCATCCTTACACTGACTCTACTGCACAGGATGACTTTGTGTCCCAGTAAAAAGCCAAACAAGCGCAGAGGGCAGGAATATCTTTTTCACAACTAGGGATTCAGAAGATGGGATTGATGTGGCAGAAGTAGATGCAGAAGCAGCCACAGCATTTCTGGGTGGGAGTTCCCACCAGGATTATTTTTTATTCAAAAACCAGAAATAAGCAAGGAAGGCTTCTTAAAAGCAAAAAGGGCACAAGTGGTACCTCCTCTGGCCTGAGGGTAAAACATGTGCCATTTGGCTTGAGGTGAAATTTGCAGAAAGAGGATTCAGACACAGTGACACTGTGCTTATACACAATGATAGAAGCAACCTCAGAAAGGTTTATCATTTATCATGTCTGTGGTTGGCCTTTCTCAATCCTGTGCTGGTTGGCCATTGCTAATTCTTGTGGTGCATTCTCTTTGTAATATTTTCAGCTCCATGCAACACCTTCCCTTTCTAGATTATTCTACCATTTTGTTCTCCTTATCCCTTTTTCTTAGTTTTTCTTTTCACCCTCTTGAAAGCAGCACACTTGTTTATCATAACACTCACATGAGGTTTCCTGCCAGTGTACTCTAGTCACTCCGTTCATGCTGTTCATACTACCTAGTTTGGGGGCCTAGCCTTCCTAGGTGCCCTCTGCACAGACAGGAGGAATAAAGGCACCCCTCAAGTACCATTCAAACCCACCTGAAAACAGAACTGCCTCTGCACGTGCCTGTCTCTCCCAGTAGTGACTGAAGAGGGGTCTAAAGGCACCAAACCCCCCAAGGTAGTATCAGGGAGCAACAGGAACAGGGCTGCTCTATGAAGGAAAGCAAGCAAGAAACCGAGGGTGACCACAACATGGGCAGATGTAGCACCCTCATGACCAGGGCACAGTCCCACAGGGCCTGAGCAGGGTGAGCAGAGTCAGGGGGTGACAGCAACAGGTTCCCTTGACGGTACTGTGATCATTAGACATGGCAAACAAATCAAGTCCAAGGTCAGTCCTGAAAATGCACCCAGTAGGACAGGGCTGTGTGCTGGCACACCTATAACGTAGCTAAAGCCACGGCTGGGTGCCCAGGCCTAAGCTCACATGGAGCTCCTGGGGCAATGAGCAGAGGGTGCATGGGTGGAGGCTCCAGGTCAGGGCAATGAAAGCTTATTTGTGCGCTCAGTGCCCCAGTAACTAACCACCTCAGTCAGGTGCCCAGAGATAGGTCCTGGGAGTATCAGCCTGAATGATTTGCTGTCCTGTGTGCCACAGTGAAGCTTCATTCGTGGCTGGCACTTGCATTGCAAGCACAATACACAGCAAACAAGTGCCAGAGCCCAGACCGTCACCCTGCCGCTGGGAGTTTGGTTGGCTGCAGCTGCATGGTGGCTGTGTCTGTGCCGTGTCTCGTGCCCCCCCAATCCTCAATCACTGACTTGACTTGCTGGCTTGATCTCAGACCTGCCTCGTTGCTACAGACCTGCTGGGTGATCACTGGATTCTTGGCTGACCCAAGAATCTTGGTTATCATCATGGGTCCTCTCTGATCTTCTTGTTTGGACCGGTGGGACTGTGCCCTTGATGGTGGTGCTAGTCCTGTCTGCCTTGCCACGGCTCTCAGGTTCCCTTCCCTCATGGAGCAGCCTGCCTTGCTGCTCCCTGACAATGGGCAGAAAAAACTGATTTCTGGAATTCTGGAAATGACCAAGCAAATGTAAATTCCCAAAGATTTTCTCACCCTACCCCCAATTATGCCACCCACCTGTTCACACAGACACACACAGAGACGCACACATCATCAATAGATTTCAAGGAAGTTGCACTCAATAATGTCATACAGGTGAGCGCGTCGCATAGAGGGTATGAACCAGTATCATGCCTTATGGGAAACTGGAACCCCGAAGGAGTAACTGATCCACTGTGTGGGAGAGGTTCTCCTGCTGCCCCGCAATGAGGACTACAGTCTAATGAGATAACTCATTTCTTTCTGCTCTTTCTTTTCAGAATTAGATTTTGCTCACAAATCAAAGAACTACTTAACGGAGGGTGATAACATTTCTCTTTTTTTGCAGTTCCCAGATACTTACACTAAATTACACTACCTTAAATCCCTTCATATCCAGATAGAATGGGTATAGGAAATGAAAGGAATCGGATTCCAGAAAAGCCTTCATTAAATTTGGCCCATCTATGTTTCCCTCTGAAATGGATAGCAACAATTACAGAAGCTAAAAGGCCTCAGGTGATGGATTATAAAGAGATGCAATTGGCACAGAACAGAAACCAACTGAAAATAGTGCCTTCGAACCCACTGTGAGGAGACTGCCGGGGGAGAAAAATCAGAGCATCTGTTATCCTTCCCTGCCATTTTAAATTGGCTACTTGCATCACTTTCATCGACCTTCTTCAGATGCCATCGGTCCCCACTGCTTCAGACAAAGTCTCATTCTTCCAGGGAATGAGGTTTGACTACAAAAAGAGCCACCTAAGAAATGGATTAGTCACATGAATTTACAGAAAATAACCACAGGAAGGAACAACCGAATAAAATACAAAGGAAAAATACATTGCAAAAATGTTAAGTGAGAGCTGCAGGACTCAGACTGCACACTGACTCTTGGTATATAAAACTATGCAAGTCTGACGTAGTTGCTGTTGGCCAGATAGTAGGCTTATCTCCTCTGAGATCATCAACATTTGTATGCGCGTTTGAGAACCATTTTAATCACTAAAATTTGTTCCATTTTTATGATGACAATGAGGAAGAACAGAAAAAATGTTCCTAATAAATGTTTTTCTATTAAAACTTGTCCTTCAAGCTCTTCCATCCTGCCAACTGCTACTTTCCTCACAATTAGTCCTACCAATTTTCCTAGCAATAAAGAAAATCATTTCAAGTTGCTAGGGTAGATGGGTTTCAGGATTTTTTTTTTTTAATGGAGAGCCCTTAAACAGTAGTGTGTGCAAAATCCCCAGAGGGAAGGGATGATATAATTACTTTTTTTTTTTTTTTAAATTCCCAGATTTCACATTTACATCATATGGTTATTAGATAATTATGACAAAGAGTATTAAATCATCTCGTCAAATTCCAGCAAATTTCCCATTATTACTTTTGGAAAACATTCAAAATCATTACTAAGAGAGCAAGCAAAGAAAGCCTGGCATAAAGTGATGTATTTTAGCTAAAACTAAGATCAATTGTTCAATAATACAATCCTTAAATTAAAAATATGTCTAAATAATTAAAAGCAAATAAAAATTAAGAAGGCAACAGATAAATAAGTTCTTCCTTTCAACCCAGTAAGAGCAGCCACGGCGTGTTCCAGAATTACACACAGGGAAGATTATCCCAGATGTGTCCCTGCTCTTGTGATCAGCAAAGTAAAGGTACCAGCAACTGCCTGTCTACATCTGGTCCTCAAATATACGTAACCCTCATGCCACTTATTCCCAGCGTTTTCCTGCTGTACTCCTGTTGTACTCCTGCAACATGGTAGCAAGGTGTTATAGCCAGTGGAAGAGCTATCTACATTTTGTCTGTTATTTTCAGTTGTGTATTTCTCTCCCAGAAGAGGCTGCCTCCACAGCATCTTAGAATCCTCCTCAGATCAATGTAAGGGCACACTACAACTTCACTAGAAAACAGCAGTCATGTTGCAAGACTAAATAGGAGACTACACGTCTCATTTTTCCAGGCTCCCTTGACATTCAGAGAAAATTGAAGAAGCAATTACTGTCTCAACTCAAGGGTAAGTTTTTGTGCTTTGTTTACTATAGAAATAAGGAACCAGAACCTAAAGGTTTCTTTTCGCCCAGAATGCTGTGGCCAAGAGCAAGATCCCATGCTGCTAGTCTGTCATTGCAGCATGTCATGTGACGTACTGTGACTGGTCCCCCTTTGGTGAAATGATTTTAGAAAATTACCTTCTACAGCTAGAAGGTAAGATAAAACTTACAGATTTACAGATTACAGATAAAACTCTGTAATTACCTACAGAGGTTATTTTCCCAGGCTACATTCCTTCCCAGACTCTGAAACTCCCAACATCTGGCTGCAAGCTCA
>NW_008824864.1:1126917-1144370 GCF_000699105.1 Pygoscelis adeliae | reverse complement strand
TGTCAGACTTTGGAACTTGCTAGGGGAGGACACCAGAATACTGAAAATAAAAACCTCTGCCTTCAGAAAAGAGAAAGGAAAAAGAAATGAGGAGGAAGTAAGAGGGGAAAACAGCAGCATACTAACTAAGAGAAACAAAAAGAGATTCCCTCAAATTTTAGTAAACCACCTGCTTTAATGTCTCTCCTTAGTAGATCAGTGCTAGCCTGACAGTGAGGTGTCAGGAGAAGACAAGTGGGGAATCATAACCCACATCCTTCTCCCTCAAAGGTTTTTCATTTCCCTTGGGGCTATCCAGTGCAGGCCACCATCAGGGGCAGAAGCCTGGACTAGAGAAACGTCACGTTTGAACAAGCATGCTGGATCCTACATTCAGCTAAGTACCTTACACACAGGCCGGAGGGCAAATAGGCTTCAGGTTCATAGAGTTGACATTTTGCACTATTTTACACTTTTCTGTTCATCATAGCAATTGCAATGCACCATCATTAGAACCTGCAGAAGGAGGTAGAACACTTTCACTGATAAAACCGGCAAATCCCCTCCAGTAATATGGTGGGAAGTGAAGCTTCTTCGTCATGCTGTTCACCACAGGACAGAGCAGAGGGCTTTCTGATGAGCTTCTCTGCATTAATGTCTCTGTGATTAACTCTAAGGAAAGAATGAGAACCATTATGAAACTCAGAGTTACTACACAGGAATGACAGCTGACGTTCACAGGGCACTGTCTCCTTCTCCAGACACTGCACTTTTCTAACACACCCTGACCTTCATGGGCCAAGGAGTCTGTAAGTGTAAACTGGAGTCATCCTGATCTACGATCTACAGCAGCTAAGAAGCACTTCTTTCTAGTCCTCTTAGTTCCTATTTACATAGCAACAAAATCCCTTTCTTTACATTTTACACTTATCCCAAGGAGAGAAATTACAGCTGATAAAAAAACCCATGGAAATGT
Organism: Pygoscelis adeliae; assembly: GCF_000699105.1. Taxonomy (NCBI): domain Eukaryota; kingdom Metazoa; phylum Chordata; class Aves; order Sphenisciformes; family Spheniscidae; genus Pygoscelis; species Pygoscelis adeliae. The sequence goes on along the minus strand of NW_008824864.1, from coordinate 1,143,415 downwards.
GCTGGGGGTTTCTTCATCTGCAAAACTTGACAATAAGCACATTGAAACACTTGCTGTGTTGCTGCTGGTTTTTTACTCAATATTTAAAAATGTTTCAAATCTGAAGAGAAAAAAGAGGGTTTGTTGCCATGGTAACTTCCACATTCATTTTTTAAAAAACTATAATATCTCTGAAGACTTGTGACATGATGCAGCAAGCATGTCACATTGTGTAGGCTTATGTTATGTCTTGAAAGCCTGAGTGACTTGATGTGACCTGGCATGATGCTATGGATATTTAAAAAATTTCAAGAGAAATTGCAGTTCTAGTGGTAGGTAGAAGGGAACAAGTTTTCACATAGGGTTAGAAAAGAACAAATGACAATCTTAAATAATTCCTTAAAAATTATGCATTTGCAGAGTAATTTCACAACATGGAAGGCAAAAGATTACAGAACATTGTGGCTGCACAGGAAAAAGGTCTTTATCCAACATGTGGCATCTCCTCTGGGACTACACAGCTATTGTAGTAAGTAGGCAATGCCTTTTTTTCAGAAAACAAAAATGCTGTTATTGTAAAAATGTATTGCAAATTCAAATTTAACTACTGGAAAGCTAATATACATTGCATATGTTCAGTATTTAGGCTGTCACACTTGGAATTTTAGAGTGCTCATTTAAAATAAGACCATAAAGGCTTCCTGCTTTGATTTCTTTTTTCCTATTTTGAATGAAAATTAAGACTTTAAAATAACTTTTGAGCATGTGCTCTTGAACAAGTATCCTTTTTGTCATCATTAGAACTTCAGACACTGGGTTAGACTCCTGTTTTAACTATTGGACTAGGCATAATATATGAAATCAGGTGATTGCTAGTTGAAAAAGATGATACGATACTCAGGGAAAAGACCAAAGGAAATCTGATGTATTTTTATTTTTTAACTACATCACCATGCTTTGTATTCAGGAAGTTCCAACACCAAGAAACATCCTAGAGGAGGAATAGATTGTTTAGCAAGGGGTCCACAGGCCAAGTCTGCAGGGGAGGTGCAATTTATATTCTCTTCCTCAAGAGTTGATCCTGCAATCTAATGTGGGTTATTAGACCCATGCATTGCAATAACATGAAACATCTCTGACAGAGACGTAGTATTCCCAAAATAGCATTTGTCATTACATTAGAGTAGGCATCAGCTTGATGTAGAACACTGTTTAAGTGAGTATTTTGTAAGTTGCCTGAGCAGCAGCAAGATATGAGAGACCATTTGTAACCAGTTCACATCTTAATGAAAGCAGTATTTCATGGTACACACTAAAAACACTCCTGCAGCACTCTTATAAACAACAACAGCTTTCTCCCCAAAAATAGAGATAAATCAGTTCTAAGAGAACTATTTTATAAGGGAGCTACCAGACAATCAGTTCCTCCAAGAATCCCCACTTGGACACTGTCTTCCTAAGAGGAGTTGTAGAAGAGTTGTAGAAATTTTTTTCCTATTCTGCCAAAATTTTGACAAAATACATTTGCAAAAGCATGCTGCATGCAAGAGTCTTGCACTAGCCCTGAAAGGATAACCATTATTTATTTTATTCCTTGGAGGCGCATGACTTTGAGAGTGTGGAACTATCAAATAATAGTTAGGAAAGATCATCCACTGCACCTCACAGTCCTGTTGGACTTGGTCTCAAAGACTAAGTCATCTCCATTGTGTCCAGAGACATTATTCTCTCTGCCCCAGAGATGAGCTCCATACCTGTGCAATGTGTTCTCTGTATTATGAACAGAGCAGGCTGCAATGAAGTTACAAGGAAGTTACAATTAACTTTCTTTTGTTTGTTTTGACAATTTGGGTTTCTCCGGGTATTTCTCACTTGTGCCACTCATGAGTGTTCAGTGCAGCTCAGACCATCTCTGTGCTCTGATCCATCACTGGCTCATACACTACAGGTTTGAGAACGTTGAATGAGCTAACAAGTTTTTTTCTTTCACAAACCTCAGTCGTATTGATTTCTCTCAGGATCTGCCAGAAAATGTTTAGATCACCCACTGGCAATAGGTTCTGCCTTAACTGTCTAAGTGTATGACCACTTGATAAACTACAAGCAGACTTCCACTCAATAGACTTTAATAGCTAATATTTGCTTGGAGACTTTTTGTCTGGCCTCCACACTCAGGACCTGCTTCCTTTTTGAGGTAAATCATAAAGCAATGAGCCATAACTGAGACAGAATGTGTCCATTTAAATTTCTTCTCTTCATCTTGTGGAACTGTCTAGAACATACCACATGCTCATGGACACTGACAAGCAGAGATTTGAAACCATGGTCTCTTCCTCAGACAGGACAGTCTAGTCTCACATAGAAACTTCCCACAAACAATTATGACCTGAAATCTACCCAATGCTCCATCTTTCCTCATGCAGAACCGTGCCCCGCAAGCCTTTCTCACACCACTAAGAACAAACTGATGCCCAAATGTAACTTTGTATAATGCCACCATAGAGCTTAAAAGCATTTTGCATTCAGAAGGGATTGTTACATAGCAAAAGCCTCAAAAACTACACTGGAAATGCCAGTGTCATGCCTTGATACCAGTGATAGTTTATGTAGCCATTGGTAAGTCCCAACCAGAAAAAAATCAGAGAGCTTTCAATTGCTCTACAGGGGTTGCACCTGAGAACACCAGCAGATGAAAAGACCACTGTCTATTCATCATACAGGCTCACAATGGATACAGAGCCTTTGAGGCTTTGCTTGGCACTGCTTGGGGGAGTGCCTGTTAAAAAAATGTGTGCCTTCATAAATTCATATTACTGTTTTCACTTCCCACTTCTTGTGATTTATTAGGCTAAATCTTCACCCGCTGTGAACTGAATTGACTCGCTCATCTGACTGCAGCATTGTTACAGTATTTTAAAGCCAATGTAAGCTTGTTCAATAGAACAAAGATCTTGTTTGTTCTGATTTGCAACAAATAAAACAGTAAGTTTTATGATATGCCCCGTAAGATGTTAGTTTTCTTTGGAATCTAAATTTAAACTAAATCAGTTTCTGGTCCCACCAAGGACAAATGTTTTAAAACTGCTGCCAGCCATGCCTTTTAGCCTGCTGTCTCCCCTTTATAATTATTGATGTTGGCACTATACCAAGAACCATTTTCTTGGTGTATCAATAGAGTTGTGTTTAATTTGACATTTTACTTTCTGAATAAAAAACTGGTCTCAGTCATGGCATCAGTTTCAGTAGGTATTTTTAAGCAATAGAATCAATTATTTATGCGTTTTAACAGCATTTTGCTTCCTTGATCTCATTGAGAAAATCGTTCAATAATTCTCCACTAAGTGATTTCCAGAAAGCAGGAGGTTATGTGCAACAGACCACATCATGCTGAAAGGCTGAATCGGCCTGAGAATGGCCATCGAGCTCCATAGCTTTTCAAAGTGAGATCAAATCCAGATCAGAACCAGACACCTGGCTCCTCCTGCCTGATGCACTCTAAAAAGAAACTCTGCGATCTCAGATTAGTTCCTAGTAGAAGCATTTGTCATCATGTTCCACTAGCAGAATGAAAAGACAATCCTTTTCTTTCCACGGGCCTATTCTAAACATGTTCCCAGATTAGGATTAGTTCACTCTGCTATGTTAACCTGCAAGAATTTGGGGAAACAGCCGCATAAACTATGTATTAAAATTATACACATCAATATTATATTGAATTAAATGTGCAATTCCCGCATCTACATTGTATCTGTTCTCACCTCTTATCTAGGATGGGATAATGTCACATGCATGAAGTAGATCTCCTGGCACACCCTTATCAGTGGGCTCATGAGAAGGTCACTGTACAGTGGAGTGCTGTCTATGTAGGAAACTATAACCCCCTCAACTGCAAACACCGGCATTTTTGCCTCGTACCCTTGCTGTCTTCTCTGGTACAGTGATGTGGTCCACTCCCTTAAGTGGAAGGCTGCATCAAGATGTTGTGAATTACTGAACACTTAAGGAAATTAGCTTCTGAGTTTTGTTTTTATCTGAACACACACTTTAAGGTGAGAATGGGGTGAGGTAAATGTCTCTGGTTTTGTCATGTCTGCTTATGCAGTCGTTCTGCCGTAGCCACCTTCAGGTCATGAATTATTCACCAGATATAAGAAGACTGGAGCTCAATAAAAACCTGTCAGGTTTCCAGGTCCCATTCAGATGCTAACATTAGCTTTCATCTATCAGATAATACATATTCAAATTCATTTGCTAACCTATTATTTGACAAAGGAACTACAGGTCACATTAAAGTTAATTTATTAAATCACTTAACTGAAACCTCACACCAGCCTTTGGCTTTCACCTCTCCAAAACGTTAGCAGGCTATATCACGTAACATTGCAAATGCTTTTCATTAGAATCAGCAGCAAAGGTGACTACAGTGCAGCACAACAGCTGGTTTTAAGAAAAGCAAATCTCAGTCAACTTAATTGCAAAGGCCCTTGAAACCTAGCTTTGCTACCACAACACTAATTCACAAGTCACAATGTGTGCATCTGCATGTTATAACCTTGCTTTGAAGGTCATGATGGCAATGCCTCATCATATAACATATTGAAGAAACTTGATCAGCTTTTGATGCAGCATCACAACACCATTGTACTAACCAATTCCTCCTGTCACTTGTCTGTATTAAAATCAGGAGGATGGAAACGTGGAAAGCGTTTCTCTGTTTGCTCTTTAAAATCATGACCATAACTTTCATGAAGTTCACATGGTCATGTTCAGACAAGATGTAAGGAAACAGAAACAAACTCCTGTGACCATAGAAGCCTGCACACCCTCATTATTTCTGCACATGTAATGAAAAATCAGAAATGCGGTCAGAAAAAAAGAGTATACCAAAATATAGCAGAAAGTTTGCTCTGGTTTTCAACCAAGTAGCTTTTATATTTCTGTCCAGTGGGTAGACAAGTAGGTAATGTCAGATTTCAAGTATTTGTAACTTTCCTTTCTGTCTCTAAATTTGCTGAGGGAAATTTGTCACTTTCCCCCTTTTCAGATTTTTATCTCCAGCTTTGTCAAGCTCCAAGTATAGAAATGGTCTTTTCCAAAGTAGAAACAGTTCATTCAAGGGAGTTCCAGATGCATATGGACTTTCTTCCTTCTTCTTTTAATGGGTGGTAGACAGTTATTACTCATGGAGGAGGCTGGGGCCATTTCTTCACTGTTGAATACTGCAGGTTTATCAGCAAAATAACCTGAAGAGTCCTCTTGCTAGATAGCTCACACTGTAAGTTATTTTGCTGCAGTCATGCTACACCTGACAGATTACTTGCTGTCCTATTTAAGTTTGCCTACCTACATCAGTGTGAGAACTAAGTTAGCCTCGCTGCTACTGAGGTATTACAAGAAGACATACAGTGTGTGGACCTCCAACCCCAAAATAAATTTAAACCTGATGATGATGATGACATAGCTGGTAATGACCAAACTCTCAACATGCAGAGCCTTTCAGAAGCAGAAAGGTCACAACTAACCTGCCCCACATTTGAAACATCTCTGTGTAAGTTTTGGCCTCCAAGCTGTCACTTGATCTCCCATGCACTACCATGGCACAATAACGTGAAACTCTACCTACACTACCTTATGCCACTTTACCCTAAAGAATTCGGAGGACAAATACATGACTGAGAAAGGCCCAAGTGTCCTCTCAGATCCATTGCCATAGGTTCAGTGTTTTCCACCTACATTGCTAACTAATTTTGAACAGAGAAAAGAAAATTGGGAGGTAGAATTCCTCCTTTGGTGCTTCCTTAGCAAGCGTAGACTCCTTGCTGTTCACAAGGCAAATACAACCCTGAGGTTCCCTAACTTCTGGCCAGTTTTCTATTTCTTAAAGCATACTTGAGTATACTTTGAGTGGATGTCAGAGGGGATCTTAAGGACAGCTCTTGAAAGAAGGCACATGTCAAAATGCCAAAACAAACCAACAACAACCAACCAACCAACCAAACAAACAAATCCACCACAAACCCAAAACTTTAAACCCATACAAAAACTCAGGAAACAGATGAAAGCCTTACTCAGAAAAGTCTCCCTGTAGGGTCACTGGAAATGTGATACTCTACTTGTATATAATTAGATCAAACATTATATGATAAAAACATACATTAGATCCAATTTCACCCAGAATTGCCCGATTTCTTCAGACACACAATTTCTCAATTTAATTCTGAAAGTCTTTCATCTCAAGTGCACAAAAGAAACAGAATAAGAATAAATCCCAGATGAGAATCTGCCTTCCTCACCCTGAAGTGAAGAACCTTTGGCACTGAACCACAGTAGAACTTGCACATAAACGCAACAGAGAAAACATTGCTTTGACACAATATAGCCCATATGAAATTGGGAACAGCACAAGAGGAGATGAATACAAAAAGTTTGCATAATAGAGAACTCTTAAAACAAGCTGTTAATTTTCTGGAAAAGTAATAGGCAATCTGCCTGCAAACTACTGATCCATAAAAAGACAAATCATTTTTAGTGAAACTACTTGAAGTGATTTTTGTCGAATCTTCTCTTCCAGGAGAAGAACTCACTCCCCCAACTCCACTCCCCAAACCTTAATTTTCTGGAACATACAGGAAGATTAGTGCATAAAGGAGAGAACATCTGTTTCTTTTCATCACTAAACTAAAGATGGTTTCCTCTGTACAGAAGATTGCAGCCCTTAAGAACTTGAGACTGTAAGTATTTGTTATTTAAATGCAAGCTGCAAGAATCTAACAGGGCATTATTTCCTTTTAAAATGAATGACTGAAGTTGCATTGTCAATCGGTTATCTTGCTTTATTCCTTTAGCACATGGGACAGCATGCAGGGGTAGGGGGGCAGTTCAGGTAATCTTCACATGATTTCAATCTTATCTTTTTTCTGGTTTTAACAGGCAACCTCTCCCACATGGTCAGCAGCATTCTGATATAGTTTCAACCAGGATTTTGTTTTGTTTTCCTCCTGGAATACCAGGGTAGCCCTAGGTATTGAGGCACTTTTTTTAACACAGACATCACTGGAAAATCCTATTGGAAGCAAATGTACCTCTGGTGCATACCATTAACACTGTGTGTTACAATTATATGGTTGTAGATGACAAGCTCTTTCCTTTTCGGAGGATTGGCATTGTTAGGGTAATTAATTAACCCAATACAAACTCAAGAGCAAGCCTCCTTGTTGAGTCTTGATGTTCCCAACTCTCACACTACTGTTAACCCCAACTAGGAGAAATGATGGGGTTTGCATTCTGCCTTCTTAGATTGTTCCATTCATATGGTCGACATATTCTCTAAAGACAGGAAGGTCTTTTAAACATAAACAAGGAAAAGCTGGAGCTGTCCCTCTCATAGCTTAATTTCTGCAGCCGAGGATTTAAAGGTGCCCAATACCTCAAAATTTATGATTGAGTATACTTTGAGTGGGTGTCAGAGGGGATCCGAGACATATCCGAGATCCAATGAAATGTATGGTGTCACTATCAGGCATTCACTACTTCAGTCCAGAAACTATTTTTGCCATTCTTCGCTATAGCTAGGACAAATAGATAAGCCAAAGAGAGAGCCAAAGCTATGAGCGTTTGGATAAATGCATCCTTATTACCTTTCTCAGAGAATCAGAGACAACAGGGCTGAAAGGGACTCTAAGATATCATCCAGACCATTTTTCTGTTCTGAATTAGGAACTGTTCTCTCTAGACTACTTTTGATAGATGTTAGTCTGCCCTGTTCTTGGAAACTTCTGGCAGTTGAGACACCTCACTGTTCCCACACAGGCTATTTCAGGCTCTTCCTATTCTTACCATTAAAAAAGGACACCTGATTTCTAACCTGTATTTCTTTTCATAAAATCATAGAGAGATTTAGGTGGGAAGGGACTTCTGGAAGTCTAAAGTCTAACCTTCTGCTCAAAACAGGGCTAACTTGAAAGCTAACTTGCTCAGGGCTTTCTCCAGTTGAACTTTGAAAATTTCCACAATTTCTTTGGACAACCTCTTCCAGTGCTTGATGGGTTTCATTATGAGTATTCTTTTTCTCATATCTAGTTGGAATTTTCTTTGCTGCAAACTATGTCCGTTGCCCCTTAGCCTATCATTGTGGATCTCTGAGAAAGAAGAATGAGACCCTCTGTTCTCTGTAACCACCCAACAGGTAACAGGAGATAAGCAGTAATATCCCTGTTAGCTTTTTCTTCTCCCAGCTGAACAAAGCCAGCTCCCTCATCCTCTGCTCCTACATCATGAATCACCTTGGTGTTCCTCTGCTGGCCTTGCTTCCATTCACAAATGTCTTCCAGCACTCATCCCACTTCCAAAATGCCCCAAAGCAATGTTATCCTCCTCTTTGCCTGAAATCAAAACTCTCCTCACACTTTTCCTCTCCAAACTAAGCAAACCCAGCTCTTTCATTCTTGCCCAGAAGGCATGTTTTCTGAGCCTCGTTCTTGTTGCTCACATGGGGACTTCCTCCAATCTGTGCTCATTTTCCTTGATCTGGAGACAGAGGGCACCAGCCAAGATCATGTTTATGCTCAGTACAAAGGAAGGATTATTTCAAGGATATTTCATTCAACATATTTATACATCTCAGGGTAACTTTAGATTTTTCCATTGTATTATGATTTTGCAGATTCATGGTCTCTTTGCACTCCAGTGTAACTCTTCGGTCCTTTTCTACAGACACATTGTTTCACCAGTCATTTTCCAGCTTGCATTTAGATTAAAATTGGCAATTATATGAGTTTAAGTCCACACACATTTCCTTGCTGAATTACATCCTAATTTTTTAGGGTTTTTTTTTCCAGACCTGCAAAGGTTACCTTGAATTCCATCGTGGCTCCCCAAACTGCTTGCACCTCTTCTGCTTTCTCTGCTTCTCTTGATTAAGCTGACTTATGACTTTCACCATAGCTTACTCTGCTGCACATCTCAGGGATGGAGTGGTTCTCCCAAGAAAGAAGTGCTTGTACACAAATCTACAATTCTTCTCTCCTCCTTTTACTCAAAGTTCACTATTCAAGACTGCAACGAAGAAATACTTTCTGTCACTACAGAGCTGGGAACAAGATTTGAAACAAACGGTTGCATTTCCACTGCACTTCTTACATCAACTTTATGCATAATAATGGTCATATTGGTCATATAGACCAAAAAAGGCACTAGAGCTGGTAATCTTTAACCAGCCTGACATGTAATCAATGTATTTTACACATGCTCTGCTGGATAGTGTGTTGGCACTTACACTATATATGTATGTCTCCTACCATGATGTTCAAGAACTCCCACTCAGCTCAGACATGAGTTGGACAGACCTACATATCAGAATGGACATCTGTATGAAATTTACCCACATCCCGAAAACCTACAGGTTCTTCTTACAGTCTTCAGAAGAAATAAAAGAATCCTTTTGTTTTGTTTTCAGAGAGAAGCTGTTGACAATACTTCTTTAATAAACCATTTATTTTTAAATTTATTCTTAAAACCAAGTTTACTAGCATCCTAGAACCACCAAAACTTTTCTACACATTGAAACATCACATATCTGAAAATGAATACCTTTTACCTATACCTGATATATTCTTGGCACCTGCTTCAAAATCCATCAAAGTCAGTGGACGTGGAGGAAGAGGGAACAATGTGAGCCTACATGGGCCAAAAAGGTCCATTTAGAGTGATCTGATTCCAGGCTTAAGTCTCAGAGGAGAAATTGGAAGACAATAAGCATAGCTTTTTTGCATTCCAGCTATTACTACTGGGTACCCATTTTACAAAATATATTTGACAACTATTTAAAATAACAAAAAACCACCCCAAAACAGCATATCAGAAAGATATCAGCCCAGTTGCATACTCAGCCCGATTGCAGGTTCCTTTCTCTATACTCAGCTTGACAGTCTGAGAATGATGAGAAATCATTCTTTTTCTTCTGGAAAGTGGGATGAGTGCTGGAAGACATTTGTGAATGGAAGCAAGGCCAGCAGAGGAACACCAAGGTGATTCATGAAGTAGGAGCAGAAGATGAGGGAGCTGGCTTTGTTCAGCCGGGAGAAGAAAAATGATGTTATGATTACAAATCCTCCACGTATCTTACACCTATTTCATTGGAGAATGAAAATGCTTCAGAGCAGTCATTCCAGAAGATTTCCTATAATGATGTTATCTGACTATGGGGCCTCTTCCTAATTATTTTTTTATATCCCATATCCAGGCAGATTTGCTTTCAGTGGCATCCACTGACTACATGGACTCTTTCACAGAGTAGAAGACAATGCCCCCCATACTCTTTTTTTTGTCTGCCTTTCTCGTTGTATCCCCACAACTTGTACCCCTACCTATCTGCCTCATGTACCCATTAAGTCCTGTATTCCCTCCCATCACTTTGAGGTTAAGCTTATTAATGTTTTGACTATCTACCTTCCAGGACTATATAGTACCTTCCCTCTCCAGCCCATGGCTGTCCTTGGGGTGGGAATTTCAGCCTCACAGAGGAAATCAAATAAAAGAGCAGGCGTGTGGCCTTTGCCAAGAGTCATTTCTGCAGAGACCATTTGGGGGGCCCTGCCATCGCACAGAACTTAAATTGGGACCTTTCAGCAGCTTGTGATTTTACTTGAAAGAGAAAAAAAAAACAACAGAGCTGTTGAGAGAAGTTTCCCAAGTGAAACTTAAGACTCAGAAGGCAAGGAAAGAAGGCTCTTCTTTAAAATATAAACTGCTATAAACTATAGCACTATAAACTGCTGCTCTGGAATTGAGATAAATTTAGTATGGATTCATCACTAAGAAGTACATTTTCCTGGTATGTGAGCTATCTGCGAGCTTTTGAAGCTGTCTTCACTGGACTCTATAGAGGAGTAAACAGAATGGCATGTATCTCACTGTACACGTGCTCTTGCATGGGAAAATCCAATTTAATCCCCGGAATTTCAGCTCTCCGTGTTCTGTTCTTAGCCAGGCAGCTGCTTTTAGAAAAATGTTTTATCTTCAAGCAAGACAAGGAGCAAACAGCATTGACTGCAAGTGATCAGAAGCAAAGTTTCTACTGCAAACACCAAATGCTTTGAGCTGTTTCAGGCATCTGACTTCTGGTTAATAGTGTTGTGTGAGCAAAGGACAGCAGACAAGAGAGAAAGGAAAGAAATCAGAAATTAGAGGGCTGAATAGGGATCTAAACAGATCTCTCTTTGTCACAGAGTATTCTTAAAGTAATTTCATGGTTTTCAAGTTTAAAGAACAATATACATGACAAAACACATCTACTTTGCCAGATCAACTCAATGAGTCAAGAACTTTACATTTGCAATATTCGTTTTCCATCTTTCAGTGCTCTGCTGGCTGTCAAACTAAATGCACATTTCATGGTGCATGAAGCAAATCACTGGAGAGAAAGGGGAAAGAGCCACTGAGGTCACTGATCCTGCAGCTGATGTAAGGGCAGGTTTTGGTTTTGTCAGGTCAAGTTTTCTTCATGTTGTGATCAGTTCAATCTCTTTGGCCTAGAATCCTCTCCCACTCACCTGACGTGAACCAGACTAACTTATCTGAAGACCAGCATTTAAACTTCTCTAAGTGTGACAAATAAAAAGGAGAGAGAAGTTTTTCCACTGGAAAAAGTTTTTTTACTTTGTGTATTTATTTTCACTTACACAGGTTGAGTGCAACTTTGTAGTCTTTCACACTCATTTCGTATTTGCATACTGTCAGATAACTGTTAGGGTGGAGAACAATCTAAATTTAATCCCATGTGAAAAACTAATTGTTGTTGGGCCACCTTGACCACCAAACATTAGTAGGGAACCACAATCATTCAATCTAAGTTTCACAGCAATAGATATAAAGATTATTTTCTTAAACATCTAAGTGTGAAATACAATGAGTAAATAAAGAACAATCCACAGGGACAGGGAAACTTAATGGGATACAATAATACAACAATGTACGCAATCAGTGATTATGTAGTTAAAAAAAAGAAAATGTTTTTCCTTACATTTTAAGAAGAAAGAATAAATAACTACAACCAAAAGGAAAAAAAAAATACATTTTGAAGGACATTAAGGGTTAGGGCAGAAAATCTTACCTAATTTACCAAAGCTCAAAGACTAGGTTTTTGAGAAGGCTGGAGTTTTTGCAGGTAGGAGTGTCTGCATAAACAGCGTTCACTATCAGAACACTGTCCTGGTGCCAGACTGTTCTTACCTTGATCTACATAAGGGAATGAGATGCAATCACACCATTTTATCTTGATCTACGTATAGTAAAAGCATTTTGGTTGCTTATTTTGTGATCAAGATAATTCTTCTGACTTGTTAGAGCTCAAAATAACATGAGGTCCAAACTGGATCAATGCTACTTAAAGGAAATTGTATTATTTGAGTTATGTTCTGTGGTATCTGAAATATCAAAATAAAATTTCAAGTACTGACAGAAACCTTATTGTTGAAGATTATCATAAGTTTTATTGAGTCTTTCTATATTTTGTGTTTGTTAGTACATAAGCAACTATAAAGAACATCTTGATTTAAAAAGTAAGCGTCTATGTTAATGTTATGTATGGGTTGCTGTGCTACTTGTTATCCGAGACTGTGTTGCTTGAAGTCCCTGTTCTCTGGACCATGTTAGCCTTAGTCCTTATTTTCTGAACCATAACCAGAGCCCCTAGGTTCTATTGTATATAGGATGAGTTATTTGACAGCCTGGCAAGGTAGAGATCCAGCTGGCCAACTTGGCAACAAAACTTACTTTTAAGGTGTCCTGAAGTGAACTGCCTTCATTATAATATTAAAAGACATACCCACAGGTCAAGAAGACCCTTGCCCAGGTGAAGACCCTTCCCCTGCGCAAGCGTAGTAACAGAAGAGAATGACACAACAGATATTATAATTATATGTAGATCACTAACCAATCACTGTAACTGGGAGTGTACTACCTTGTAATTCTTGTGTATAAATGTAACGGTGATCTAGCCATAGGTGTGCTTGATTTGTGGAATACCACCTTGCACCCGGCGCCGCAATAAAGAATGCCTGCTTTCTAAAACTCCAAATTGAGCCTTAGAGAGTTTTTCGTCTGCCGACTTACGGTAACATTGTCACCCATTAAGCTTTCTGGCAATAGAGAAACAAACACAAGGGCTGTAATACTAGGGTGAAGCACACCAGAGCTGTTACCTCAGTAGGGCTGGTATTTTTTTAATCCTATTCATTATTCTTAACTCTACCACAAATCTCAGCTGTTTCATACTTTTCCTCCTTATATTATTGCATTGACAAACATACTTTGAGATATGGAATGTTTATTCACTCTAATTTAGGTTATATCTGAGGAATTGTACCACCGGAAGGGAATGATGTTATTCCCAGAATGGAGATCAGAAATATGAGACTACTCTCCTCATTATTCTTCATATTTCCACATCACTCTTCCAGCACAGAGTTAGATCAGCATGTTCAGTGTAGGACCTGTTTTTTCTATGATTTCCATTGCTGGAGGTGCTTTGAGACTGCAAGGACAGAGGAAAGCCTACAAACAGACTGACAGGGTTCCTTGATGTGAGCCACAGAAAGCTGACCACACACATCAGACCAGATCATCTTCCACAGCAGAATAAATGCAGACCTCATTTACTCTCAGTTTCTGTCTTGATCATGACTGTAGTTTTCTCAGTCTTTAATTTCCTGGCAAATGGGAGATGTATCATGTAATTTTGAGCAGAAAAGGAGCTAGTGGAAAAAACTGGAACAACGTTCTGCTGGATAACATGGTTTGGGTGAATGGAGACATTTCATCCAACATACAGTAAAGTTTTGATTCATTTTACCTGATTTCTATGACACTTAATACAAATAAGGTTATTTAAGTGTAACCATAATTTCATACATATTCTGGTCATGGCACTCTGTGTCTTATTTCAGCTATGAAAAAAATTGCTAGCTTATAAAACATTTCAGTTTGAGCTTTCAAAATTTTCAATTCATTTCATTAAGTATTTTTACTTCTGTTCTAAATTTGGGACAAAATATAAGGGGAAAAAATCAAAATATGAGAAGTAAGAATTTCCCAAGTGATCAAAAAGTGACTGTCTATAAGTGACTATTATGCATCAATCCACATAAAAGGAAAGCTAAAAGTCTTTCTGAAACAGTTTGTGTTTTAAGTCACACACACTGTGGTGTGCCTCATGATCAGAAATTTATGTTGGAATGGAGTTGAAGTCTTTACACTATTTCTAGACTCTTTTAAAAAGTGGTTACATTGGTAACGTGGCCCTTGAGAGAAGCTGCTTTTTGCAATTTCTTTCAGGGAATGTTATGAAAACTGCTCTCAATAACATGGCTACTTGAGACAATAGATTTATGGAAACTTTCTGTACATCCTATGGCTTTTTCACTTGAGATATTATCAGCAGAATCCAGTTCAGAGATACACTTGTACTCAGGCATTTTACTGAAAGGAAAAGGCTGATTAAATCAATCCACCCTATGAAAGAAAGATAACACTGTGTCAGCATCAGCCTTTTAATTCACTGAGATCAGTTCATTAGCTGTAACTTTTCTCTTAACAGAGTCTGTTGCGATAAACCCCAGCATCGTGTATGCAACTTTGCATTAGCTCTTGTTGGCCTTCTTATTTTAAAAGCCAGGAGGCTACTGTCGCAGACATAGGATTACAAGACAGTGCGCACTAGGTAGCTGATGTGCAGTTACTTAAGTATGTACCAACACCTACGCAAGCCCTTTCAGGAGGCAGACACTGTGCATGCTACAGCTCTACCTCTGAGTGTTTGTTCATTGACACAAGCTAGTATGTTTCAAATAGGTAACAGATGGTTTCACTCAAAAAATGCAGGCTAATGAATAGGCATGTCTGTGTTTGTGCATGGAAAGTCCTTTGTAGGAAACACCTTCCCTAATAACCACAAAGCCCGAGATGACTTGAACATCAGGCTTTTTTTCCAAAAGTTGTGTTGAGGAGATTGGCTTTGGAATACCAGTTGGTGCAAACTTTCCCACTTTCCACTTCTCTTGCACGCATTGTTCTGTGACTAGCGGAGCCACATTTTCAGCACAAAGCAGAGAGACCATAATGCTGTCTGATTCAGAGCACCTCTGATGGCAAAGGTAATTACTAAGGCAGCATGGTGGGAAATTAGTTTGAAATACATTGATGCTATGGAAAACTGTGAACTTCCACAGTATTAGGATAGGAGGAGAGGAAATGGCCTCAAGTTGCGCCAGGGGAGGTTTAGGTTGGATGTGAAGAAAAATTTCTTTACTGAAAGAGTGGTTAAACATTGGAACAGGCTGCCCAGGGAAGTGGTTGAGTCCCCATCCCTGGAGGTATTTAAAAGACGTGTAGATGCGGCGCTTAGGGACATGGTTTAGTGGGCATGGTGGTGTTGGTTTGACGGTTGGACTCAATGATCTTAGAGGTCTCTTCCAACCTTAATGATTCTATTCTATGATTTGAAATAGCAGCCTTAAACCATAGGATCAAACAAGGTTTAAAGAAATAGAAATCCAGTGTGATTTTCACTTCACCCCATATCTACTTAGATCTTGGGAGGTTCAAGCTGGTCATCAAGAAGTGTTTCACCAAGTGGTAGTGCAGCCCTGGAGCAGGTGACCCAGCAAAGTGATTGAAACTCCAACCTTGGAGGTTTTCAAGACTTGGGTGGAAGCAGCTGCAGCTGATCTAATCTAGTATTGACAGGTGTCCTGCTTTGAAGCTGAACTCCAGACTTCCAGAGGACCTTTCCAACCAAGTCTGTGGTTCTATGATACTTACACGTACATTTAGTAAGAACTGTTTTACACCTTTGGTATCAATACAGGAAAAGGTAAGGCTGATTCAACAGCCTGCTTGCTGGCTTTCAAGGCACCCACAAGCCCACACTATTTTAATGTTAACAAGCTGAAAGAAGGGATCTCATTAGCCTTATAACATCATCTGTGAATTGCAGTATTAAACAACATTTGCCTATTTTTAAAATTCACAAGTTGGGTACTTGACTGCTCTCTGTGGGAGACACCCATGATGCAGTGCAGTTCATTGCACTGAATTTTTGGGGCTTCAATTACTTTTTTTTTCTTTTCTTTTTTTTGGGGGGTTATTCTCTATTACTTTCTTCCCCCCCTGTACAACCTTCTATAAGCCCTCTTTCTCCAAGCCTTTCATACCACCTTTATAAGACTGTTAGCAGCCTCTAGAGTAACCTATCCCTTTAGGAATTTGCTAAGATGGATCATGCTATCTTTGGTGCTTGCTTCTACACAGAGAAAAGGAAGTGTTATGCAGCCTGAAAATAGCTTCAATTTAATCAAAGCACCTTCTTCAGAATAGACCTGCCATGTCTCTATGTCCAAGGGGAGAACAAGAGAATATTCTTACCTCATTTTCACCTGATTCACCTGCTTATGAGCCATCCCAAATTCTTGGCCTTCAGTCTTGGCAAAAGAATCTATTATTATCCCATATCCCATCCACACTC
>NW_008824864.1:1123170-1126882 GCF_000699105.1 Pygoscelis adeliae | reverse complement strand
AGTATGACTTTCAAAAGATTTTCCCTTTTCTCCCTGAACACTATGAGAACCATAATAAAAATGATCAATTTCTAAACTAGACAACCACAAGTGTAAAGACCCTTTTAGACCTGAGCTTCATTTTTTGGAGGGTGGGTGAGGAGATAATTACCTAGATTTTATTCTTGGAATCTCCTTATATCATGAATAAAGAAAGTTGTGAGGAGGGATTTCTATTCTTATTTGCACCAGTGCAAATCCAGAGAATGGCAATGCTCACCATGGAGTTCTTCCGGACATACACCACTGTAATAGGGTAAGTAAGTGTTCATCTCAGTGGAAGACAAGATATTTTGTTTTACCAGCAATTCATATAGACAGAGTCAGGGAATTCAGAGTTTTAGCTGTCACATTTACTTAGCTGCACTAACCTGGATTGCTAGTTTTAAAAACTAGCATTAACTGTTGCCTGTCCCTGTCTTTCTCCCATCAGCTCTTGTTCATATTCCACACAGAAAACCTGTTAGATGACCAACAGAAAGTGATAAAAGCTGCCTCTATGTATGTGTTGCAAACTGCATCCTGGTGCATTAAAATGCTTTAAACAGACTTAAAAAAAAAAAAAAAGTTAAAATTATTTTGCTATTAGAGTTTTCTCTTCCAGGATGCCAAACCTTGCCTAACAAAATCCCAATTTAAGTGAAGAAAAGTTTGGTCAGCTATGAACTGTCAGACTCATTATCTTTATCGTTATTTGTATTTTGAAGGTTTTCAGCATGGGCTTATTTGTGGAGATTTCCAAAGGAGGCTGACCTGGGAGTGCCAGTTTAGCAAAGCAGGCTGTAAAAAGCTAAGGAGAAAAATATGCCCCTCAACATTTAAAGATCTTTATTCTTTCCTCTATGTGTGCGTAACAAATACACGCAGGGAGCAGGCTGCTTTTTTGTCACACTGATGAAACACGAAGGGCATGGAAAAATCAAGCAAGGCCAAAGCAACCCAGAAGATCCCCTGGGTGGGGTGCTGAGCCTGGGAATTCTCCACCTGCATAGTCAGGCAGTGCCAGTGGGGCCCCGGTATGCACAATGTAGGATGGAGAATGGCATTGCGAGGGCTCTGATGGGAGAGTTTTGTTTTCTAGTATACCTTTCTCATAATGCACCGCTGAACAAAGGCAATTCTTTCTGTAATCAGATAGGAAAGGGTTTGCTCTGACATGCTATTTGCCTTTCAGCCTGAGCTGTAAAGAGAAAATGAGAGAAAGAGTTGAACGAAACTCATGGGATATCAGGGTAACGAATTCTAGCAAACAGCGTAATCAGGTTGTTGTGTGCAAATTCTCCACTGACAGATGGGATTTTTTTTTTTCCCCACAGTCTTGTTTGTGACTCTCTGATGAGTTGTTTATACAGATATCTCAGCTCCAAACTCTTGCAGATGATTGTAAAGCTTGAAGGAGCTTCTATTTGTAACTCAATAGCCATGATATGCCCCTGCCCACCTAAGTCACATGGGTCTTTTTCTGTTACTCATATCTGGTCAACTTCTAAAACCTTAAAGCTCTTTCAAAATCTCTACAATAACCCTCCTACAGCACAGTTACCTGACAGTCCATGTTAATAAGTCATCATAACCTCCAGCTCTACAAAAAGCTGAATCACATAAATATGTGAAGAAAAACAGGTTTCCAAGTACTTTGGTGAGTTCACAGGAAAGTAAATAAGACATACCTGGCAATTTGGTCAGCTTTCCATCTTTTTTACACTTTAGGAGCATGATCTTCTCAAAATGGCATTTTGCATTTCTTCTTTCAGTGAGTGATCTTGTTTAAGCTAATCCCAGTTACTGGTTATCCTTCCCAGAGGTCTGTAACCTCTACGCAGCTGAGGGATGATAGCTGTGATCCATTTATAAAACAGATCTTAGCTACTTATAAATAGCACTGAAGCTGCTGCCACCCCTTCAGTTCCCAAAGGCTGCTCAGCTCATTCCTTACTCCTTGACGCTTCTTCTCTAGCAGCCTTACTGGAGCTTCAGAGTCACCACTCAGACTGGAGCCTTGCCTGTGGCACAAAAGCAAGTGCTCTGCTGTGCTTCCTAAGCAAGAAGGGAAGCAGTCACTCACACTTCATTAACCAGTGGAGCACACATCTGTTTCTAACTTCCACACTAGCATGCATTGCACTGATGGGTGGGAATGGGGCAGACCCCAGGGTGACCAGAGGAAAATTAATTCCTGCTTTATACCCCCTTTTCTTCCCAAAAGCTACTTTAAGCTTTACTCACTATGAATAGAAACTAAGGGCCCTTGACTCAGCCAGGACTCGGCATGGTTCAATAAGATATTTAGTCTCTCCTTCCCCTGGTTGACAGAGTGGGGAATAAGGGGTCGTTCTCACTAGAGGACCCCTCTGCAGCAGCACTGATCCTTCTGCTGCCAAAGTAGACCAGATTTTGCCAGTCACATGCAAAAAAGCTCCCATATAGCCATCATCCTCACAGCCCATTAACTTAGCTTGACTCAAAACACCAGGTTCAACTATAGCCTGAAAGGCATTTTTAAACACAGAAGCACGTGAGCACAGAGCTCCTCTGCCTTGACTTTATGGGTAAGACAGGTTCAGGGCCTGGACAAAAGACTTCAACCTGAAAGTGAAGTAGTATGCTCACTGCAGAACTGGACCTGTTAATGTCTGCAGCTAGGAAGATCACCCTGACCCCATCCAGCACCAAATAAATGTTTTCCTCCTTTGCCTTCTGCAAATTACAGAAGTGGGCACCCCTCTGGAGCCAGCAAAGAGGGCTGCTGCAGCTGCAGCTGCTGCTACCTATGAGGGAGGAAGGGAGAGGGAGCAGTGAGTGGAAAGAGACTGGCACAAGCAGAGTAGCTTTTGCTGCAAGTAAAGCCTCTCAGCTAGGGCTGCGTGGGAGGGAGCAGAGATTCTGCCAGCAAGCAGAAAGGTGGAGGCTTTGTCGTGATGTGGTTTTGTTTTTTTAAACACAAGCTAATTTTATTCTCCCATGGCCCCTTCCTCATGTAGAGCTCTCGAAGATAAGGGTTCATGGCACTTCAGACCATACTAAGGACAGGCTACCAGACTGGGAAGACTTGTATCAACAACCTCAAGCATTTTAAACCAAAAACAAACAACCCACCCAAAAGTATCCCCTCCCTATCATCAACAAAACATGTTTGATCATTACTGGATTTCTCATCCTAAGGCGACTCCTAATGTCCTATCTTTGTGGCCTACAGAGCTAGAAAGTGTATGTGGGTACATGCACGAGAGACAGCAGAATGACAGCTGAGATCCTTTTAAAGTTGTGGAAATCCAACATGATTTCAAGGGGGTTGAGGTGGGGGCAAAGAATAATAAAAAACCCCCAAACAAATCAAACTACTTATGCTTCTTTCCCACCCTCAGTTTGTCTACACTCAATGAACAGGGATGAGAGCAGCTCTCATCTCTCAAGAGTGCTGCATTCGTATTTTCCACCTGCATCTGCTGTACCCAAGCAAAAATGCCTCAAGACCTGTCCCAGCTGTACATCCCCCACAGTGCAGTTGATGTGCTGAGAGGCACTGTTTTGGCCTAGTAATCTTGTTTACACATTTCCATGGTATATTATTTTCTGCATGCCTGTGCTGTAATCTTATTTACCAGCTTTTCAGCCCCAAAGTTAAAAAAATAAAATGACATACCAAGAACAAAAAAGAAAAGGCAGGAGGCTG
>NW_008824864.1:1091276-1123151 GCF_000699105.1 Pygoscelis adeliae | reverse complement strand
AACGCCGGAGGCTGACGTGAATGCCCTTGCTCAACTCACGTAGGCAGTAATATGCTCTTACACCACTGTGCTGGCTGCCACGTGATGAATTGCACCTCTGTACTGAGTGTTCCCTGAGTCCTGCCTATTTTTCTGACTGGGCAGCAGAAGTAAAGGGATTTGTGGAGTGACAGTTAATTCAGATAATTGTATTTTCCTACTGCCTGTGTAATGGAAATGCCAGAGCTCCAGGGGCAGAGGATTCCACGTGCGCTTGCATGCCTTATGTAGTGCACCGTATGCCTGCAGCTGCCCTTCTCTAGTCCCATCTGTTGGAGTTTGATGTTGATTTTGCTCATCTTGCCTCCTAAAAACCCAGCAATAATAATGAATGAACTTAGTGTTCAGTAGAGTGTTGGCAGCCGATTCAGCTGGGCATATTGTGGGCACGTGCTCTGCAGGGTTTCCTTGCTGCAAACACACTCACAAGTCTATGGATATGAATCCTATGATTAAACATCCTATTGCAGCCAGGTCTTTGCACCACATTCACCTCTGTGGATTTCAGTCTATCACCTTTCTTATTATTAGAAGACTTTTCTGTTGTGTTTCCTGCCTACCTCAGACTTTTTTCTTGTAATTATAGGCACAAAGCCCAAGCACAGGGCTAAGAGCTGGTTAGGGACAGAGTCAATTTCTAAGCAAACTCCCTTTTTCAGGTTGAAGATATTTTCATCCAAATTGAATTTTTATTGTAAATTAAAAGCTGATAAATAGAATCAAAGTTATTTGATTAGCCTAGTCTGAAATATAAGCTTTTTAAACCATGAACATATTTTCTGTTTTAGCTTTTCGTCCCAGCCCAAAATGGAAATCATCCTCAGAACCTTCTAATTCTCAAAGAATGAATAAACCCAGTTCAGCTATCTATGTGCTTTGACCCTGGCATGCAACATTGCAGGCTTTCAAACCTACCATGGAAATATTGATCCATCTAGATGTACAGCTCCTACTAGAGCAGCACACGTAGCTAAGATTAAAATTCTTCAAATTGTTATCATTTTGTCATTATCCTTTGCTTAAACTCCCTTACTAGTTTCTTCTTTGAACAAGAAATTCTGTACTAGAGCAAAACAAAATCTTCTCATCCTATGGCAGATACTTAAGGAAGAATGTTAGAATCAGAACATATCCTCCTGGCCCCTGTCAATCAATTTTAGGGGACTTCCTGAAATGAGGGCTACACCCTATGATAACTGTTTCTTTTTCAAGAATTCTATCCAGGCTGTGCTCTGCTGGCTTTACCATAACAAGAAGTAGACACAAAGTCCTGGGGTATTGTACTGTGCATATGTTGCAATTCCATGGATTTGTCAGAATTCTGCAAAAGTTACAATAGTACCTGAATTACAAAGAGAAGCATTATCTTTGGATTGTGACAACAAAGAACAGTGGGCACTGGAAGCCGTGACTGTCCTGGCAGCATTTATCAGAAGAGTGGAGCTCTTGGTAACAAAGAGAAAGGCCATTGGCCATACCTAATAAAAGCAATTTGTGAAAGCAAACAAGTTCCTCCAGGAGGTCAAAACTTGGTTTCTATCCTCCAATAATGACAAGGAGACGTTAGAAAGATATTAATGAACATGCTTTTGGCAAAACAGCAGCAGTAGTTCACCTAAATGAAAGAAGATGTTCTATAACTAGTAACCCTAATACAAGCCAGCCCCAGCTGTTTGTTTACATGAATATATCTTGTCACTGATTGGAGATGTCTAGGTGTGTATACTATATCTCCAAGATGTAACAGGAGTCAGAAGATGTCATTTTTGGGTACAGGAGAAAATATGACTGCAGTCAACAGTGCAGTGAGGAAGATATGTCTTGGTGTAGGTATGTCTATAGAGTCAGACTATTCACCTGTCATCATGACCACTGCCATCTCTCACAGTCCTTAGACATCTCATTGGAGGTCCTATTGCCCTTTCCCTGTGGCAAATATCCTACAGAGTAGCAGACTGAATTGGTTCAGACTTCATTCTATTTAAATGGGGCACTTTTCAGTTTATATGATTTAAAATCCTGAACACAGGCTTGGCATACAGCATTAAATGGACAAGAATGAGAAATGTCTTTCCCTCTTTGAACGCTTTGTAAATAACTGTCTTTGATGGAGTCTTACTTGCAGCAAGGCTATGTTCCCAACACGTTGAAACTGACAGAAAATTTCCCATTGACTTCACTAAACTTTGGAGACCCAAAGGAATATTACAGCAGTAAAAAGCTACTATTGTACAATGGCCTCAAGTTTCTCCTGGCAGTGAACATCTTCTAACAAACATGCCAAGAAAAGCTAAATCTCCACAGAGCACAAGAGACATTGGATGCTTTAATGTCCTTGCTCTGAGGGATTTTATGAATCCCTCAGATTCATAAAATGAATGCTCATAGCCCATAGAAATTTGATAAATTCACTCTAAGATCAAAGCCTATTTCCAGACACTCAAAAATCTACTCATTAAAACCTCAGTCCTGCATCCTTTTGTGCATATGTGCAGTCTGTTCACGTCAGCTAGGGCTACACTTAAGCACAGAATTGAGCACCTCACTAGATCTACCCACTACAAAAGAGAAGCACAGAAAATCAAGGGAGTTGTAAAGACCTTGAATATCCACATGACAAGGGTGAAGGTCCACCAGTTAAAGGCCTAAGGCTTGCATCAGCCCACAAACCCCCCAGGTCAAGTTAGTCTTTTCTTTTCCTTACCAGAGAGGATAAAAAAAATAACAAATTCCTTTTAAAATGTTGTGCTTCATATAAACAAGTTTCATTTACATGCAGCTAAGCTCTCAGGTTTTCAGTGGGTATAGATCAGAAGAGCTCCACTAATGTCAAAGAAATTAGGCTAGTTCATGCCAGCTGAGAATCTGCCTTAAAGACTCTGAAAAGGCAGAGCCAGTTCAGTTCAAAAAGTAGCACAGGAAAGTACTGTCCTCACACAACCTTCTCAGAGCCTTCTCTTTTGCGTTAACTTCAAATGGTGGAGCAAAACAACCTCCATCCCTTGGATCTGCTGCTTTGGTGCTCACTAGGCTCATTCACCGAACAGCCATTCACCAGAAGACGCTGGTTTTGTCTGTGTTCTGCCTCAAATGTAGGGTCCATGAACAAGTCAGCAGGATGTGGATTCTCACAGGAATTTTAGGTCCTGTACTCAAATTAGTATTTGTTAACTTCCAATGAGAGCCGTATGCTTGGAACTCATCTAATATACCTGCTCTCACAAAGAAAACTCATGCTAGGCCATTCAGCACAACCCAAGCCTTTGCTGTTCCAGGCCAGTGGCTGATCTCCTGGGCTATATTCCTTCTTAATCATACAAGGACTGGGAGCTCTGAAAGGTTAAGCTAGCAGTCCTTAGAAACTTGCATATTCTGTGACAAAGGCCATATTGCAGTCATTTACTTATCCCTGAGCTGTAGTGACATAAAAGACACATGCAGCCTGATGAAATGGGTAACACTCCATTGACTCACATGGCTAATACCAGTTCTAAACTTAGCCATGGTGATAACTGAAATAAAGAGCGTACACCTTTAGGGAACAGAAAAATCTACTTTTCAAGTCCAAATAGCCTTACGAAGAATTATTCCTGAGCTGAGCTTACAGCTCCCTGGTAATTTTTTCACCATCTCAAATCGTACATCAGAAGAATTTCAGGCTGTGACAGAGAGATATAGATTAGATATAGATGAACCCATTTACAATTATCAGTCATTATTATTCAGAAACTGTTATCACTGTTATGCACATGTGATATGGTTCTGCAGAATGGGGACATAATTTTATTAAGTTATAGATGGGAAAAAGGCATAAAGAATACAGGTAATGCACATTTCTGAAATAGCAATATAAACATAAACAGAAAAATGTTTAAGTCAAAGTCACATGAAAAATTAGAATAATCTTCAGATGCATTCTAGACTTGTACGTACAGCATTTTTACGCTAAAAGTAGAAATACAAACTCCAGAGATGCAACCCATCTCACAAATACAAAATAAATAAACAAAGATGAATGCCAATAAAAGAAAAAGAACCAATACTTGAATCTTCTTCCAGAATGATGAGAAATTTTGGTATGTAAGAACCATGGTAGAAGATGCCCAATCTATGACAAGAACTTATTTATTTCCAAACAAAGTCTCAAGTAGTAAAGTCTTCTTGTGGCTGGGAGTGAGTTCAAAGCATTTAAACTTTTATGGGATCCCTGCACACTCCTTTTGTGGTGCTGAACAATTCCTCTACGAGAGAAACCTCCAAGCAGAACAGATTTTCAACAATTTGAATGAAGCAATCCAACTCACTGAGAATGTATGCTTGATGGGGACATCATAGTTATTTATCCAGGAGAAAATTTTTCGGCAACATCTAACCCAAGATGACTTGAGAACAAGGAATAAATGGGTTTGGTTTCAGTCTCTTGCAGCAGTGTCTTCCTAATGGTCAGTATCTGCAGAAGGAAAGCAATCAGACTTCTGTAATGCAAAAAGCTATAGTAAATATCAAGAGCAAATCGTTAGGCTCCACACTGGATACAGAATTATGGCTTAGGACCAAGTAAAAGATGCACCATTATTTCACTTTCCTTTCAAGGCCGTTAATATTAATTGAATGACACCAAGCACCATCAGTGGTTTTCCTGCTGGAAATTTCTTCTTTATCAATTTGTTTGCATAACCAAATATCCTAGAGAAAAAACAGTATTGTTTCCACTCTTACAGTTCTTGCAAATTAGATTTTTATGGTAGGTTTTTTTCTCTCTAGAAAAATAGGTCAGTTCCCCTGCAGTAATATACACAGTCCGAGGCCTACATTTCTGCTTGGAATGAGTACGCTGAATGCAACTACCCCTTCAAGCTGGGCATTTGCACATGCAACTGACTACTTCAACTGGTCAAACGACTATTTGCAACAGACAGATTTCCCCTGACTTCAAAGTTAAACTGAGGCCTAAATACTTAAGCCTTTTTCTACTTCCAATCTCCCTCTCTGAAAATATGGACCATAAATATCCTCTCCCAGGAGATTAGCCCTGGAACTTTATTGGGCTTAAAGTTACGTTCAAACAATGTCCTAATAAAAACAGTGGCTATTGAATAGTAAATAAAATGTGTTCCAAGGACATCAAATCATGATTACAATTACTTCCATTTTTGTATAACTTCCAAAATAAGGGTTTTTTTTTCTTTATGTATTGGAAAATAAAAAGACTTGATATACATGAGTAAGTTAAATAGATGGAAATATAAATGTAAAAAATAACAGAAGATTGCTTAAGAACAGTATTTAAAAGCCAGAAAAGATATTCCCAAGTAGCTTCCCAGGCAGCCTCTGTAAGACAAAGTAGAAAAAGAAGAAGAAGAAAAAAAGGGATTTTTCAAAGTAGTTTCCACTTAGTGGGACCAAAGAAATTGGTCTCAACAGGGTCTGAAAGGGAGCAAGGAGCATTCTGACCATAACTGCATACCTAAAACATACTACTTTACACACACGCTTGCCTTAAATCAAATATCCTATCATCATGATCATGATTAAATGGCATCTTTTTTCAGTGTGTGTGCTGCATGCAGCCCTGAAACGGCAAAGAGGAGGGAGAGCCCTACAAAGATTGGTCATTCACATTCTGAGCGCTGCAGCATGGGGGCCACACAGCCACCTCGCTGCTTGTCAGAGAAGGTTGCCCTGTCATTTGTTTGTATGTTCCTCAGTTTTGGCAAAGTTTTCCGCAGTCCTGACAAAGCCCGAAGGTGACTTACATGAAAAAATAAAGCAAAGTGAAATCCATTTGAAAGATTTTGAACTGAATCTGTGTGAAATAAAATAAACTTTTCTCCCCACTCCCAAATAACAATGACACAGTTTCTATCAAAAGAGCTGTCTATGTGTTAATCTGCAGCGAAGACTCAGTGCCAGAGCTGGCACCCCTTTGAAGTTAAAGGAAAAGCTCCTGCTGACTTTACGATGCCCAGATTCCTGACTGAATAGAAAAATAACATGGTGATAGGCTTCCTAAGCTCCGAATAGCTCTCTGAAGATCACTGTCTTGCTCCAGCAATTATAGGAGATGTCGAGGTGACTGGGTTAGATGCTTTACTCAAGTACTTCAAACTAGCTGAGCTGAAAACAGTAGCTCCCTAGAAGGGCTCCTGATTTTGTTGCGAGTGATCTCAGAATGAAGCTCAGCCAGAATAGAATGGCAGATTTGAGCAGAAAAATAGGGATTCACATTTCAAAATAAAATACTTGTTTTTTCTTCTGATTTTACTGATTCTACTTTCTCCACTTTTTTTCTACTGATTCATGTTAGCTAGAATCAAAGTTGAATTTTATGTCAGCTTTTCACGGTATTTTTATACTTTTCTTCTCTTTTCTCCTCCTGAAGGAAGAAGAAGAAAAAAAGGAAGGTTGCAAAAAGAGAGGGACTTTAAAAGAGATATAATTTTAATTTTTAATAAATAAATTTATTAAATTGATGTTAAATTAACTGAACTTGATGTTTTCATATAAAATATTTAAAAAAATGTTGCAGAAGTGGCATTTTGATACTCCTTGATTATATATTTTCTATTGTAGGAACTTCTTGACTAAGAATTTTCAGCCAACTTAAAGGCACAAGTATTAGAAGTCCGTGCAATCTGGCATCCTGAGCCATAATCTTTCAGAGTAGCATAGATCTGTTTTGAGCAGTAGAGCATCTACAGTATAACATAGTAGTATATGTAATACAAGCTAGGATAACACAGGGTAAGAGATTAATATTCTGCATCACACTGTGCTCTGTTATTTTTATCCTGCTGTTTCTTTCACTCACCATCTCATGACTCACACCCTCCCCACACTGGAATTTCTGTCTCAGTCTCGTGGCTCACTGGTGTGTTACGGAAGACGATGCCGTGGAAAGCCATCTGGAGAATAGCGCTACTGCATGAGCTCCCGGTTGCTCTTAAAAACAAAGAGAGACAACACCACTTACTGATTTATTGCATAACTGCTCTGACTATTGCAGCCTCTTTAGCAAACTGTCATCAGTATTTGTGAGGGTTGCAGTCCTTCCTGTTTTTATAGCCTTGGTGACGTCGCTGGATATAAGGTGGCAAAAGTGTTCCAAGTTACATAGTCACATGGAAAGCTGACACTGCACAACCCTTTAGAAAAATTGCAGGGCTCATCCTGTGAGGTGATAAAGGGCTCTTGTGAGACAGCTTAATGAAATTCAACATCAGTAAAAGAGCTGTTCCGTACACATTTCTTCCTTAACTTTATCACCTCAGGGTGATATGGTCTTTGATGCCACACTAGGCAGACCATCAAGAATCTATGCTTCATGAGGCCAAACCACAGTTACCTGATGTGGGATGGGAAGGCCAGGTCACAAGAGGAATTAGATGCTTAAATCCTTACTAATTGCATGCATAGTTACTGTGATCCAAAATGTAGAAAATCAAACTCCCAGTTCAGCCTGCTGCTGTGTAATCCTGCACTCATTCTTCTTAGTGGACTCAGTTTCCCAAGTGCCTAGGCTCTGGCCCCTGCTTAAATCCAGAAGTAACATGGTGTTCACTAGTTAGGAACCTAAGTTCTACCACTTCCCAGAAATTAGGGTGATCAGAGGAAGCAGAATTATTTTCTCTTACCTCCTAGTTGAGTGTTAAGAGTCCTTGCTCAAGAACCCCAGTTCCCTCCTTTGTCTGCCTGTATCTGAACTTTCATCTCCATCTTTCTGAGGGCATTTTCTAATCAGTCAGAAGCCAAGATCACAGAGGGTTCACTCATTATATGAACAAGCAAATATCCTCTAGGCTAGAGGGAGTATTCAATACCATTTGAATCAGCAATCGGACACCATATCATCCTTCAAAAAATATTCTTACCAGAAAATAACTAGTAAATCCCAAGCTAGAAGGTCATGTTTTCTTCTTTTCTGCCTATCACCCTAAAAAACAAACTTCACTGGAAGGAGTCAAAGAAGCCTTGTCCACAGAATATCTATATCTTGGCAAAAAAAGGCATTTATGTGGGGAAAGGGGAATAAAATCCTAACTCAGGGATGAGAATTCCACTCAGTAGCAAGATTCCTGTAATGTAGGTGCTGGAGCAATAAGCCCTCCAAGGACCTTAGTGTGTATCTAGCTACAGTAATCTGCATTTTTGCTGAGATAGTAGGTAGGAGTCAGCTTGGTTCTGGAGGTTAGCAGAAGGATTATTCATGCTCCATTGTGTTATTCCAGCTTTCACAGAAAAATGTACCAAAGGATATCAACTATCCCTTCCTCTCATGCTTTTAGATCCCCTGGCCTCCTACTTTTCCATTGTCAAATCTGGTTATACAGGTAACACTTGAAAACATAAAGCATGTTTTATTTCTGTGACTGTTTTTATCTCCAAATTTGCCTTGGGGCAAACTTCCTATCCTGTCACCTCAACTCAAGTCCTTCGTGTGGATTTCTGATGGTGACTCAGAGAATAGTCAATGAGTCTTTTGTTGGTGAAGTAGCCTAATTCAGCAGAGACACTTTGCTGCTCAGCATCCAGAGGCCAGCTCAAGTCACCCATCACAACCTCTCCTCTCTCTTCTTGTCCATGCCCAACGTAACTGGCTGCCTGGAGGGCAGCAGATGTACATGATAGAGAAGGAAGACTGAAGGCTTGCACATCCACGCCACATTCAAATGTCATGTCTTCCCTGAATCCAAAGGGCAGAAGCTTCCCTCAATCTAGAAATGTGACCTCAACACACCAGTCACGTCATTTCTCTCAGATAATTCCTCCAGCTGGAGGACAATCAATGCAAGAGCCTGAGGAGAGCCTGAGGAGGATGTGATTAGTGACCTGAAATGAAGCCTGTGCAAACTGCAGTAGAAGCTTCCACTAGAATCTCTTCCACTAGAGTCAGCACCTCAGGACAACAAATGCTGCTGCAATTTCAAAGATGATTATAAAAAAAAAAAAGCTAGGGGGAATTGGAGCAGCCAGAGAAAATCTTGTTAAAGCAGCAGTGTCCTGCTGTGAGCAGCTGTGAGGTTTCTGTTCAACAGACAGGCTCCTTGGTACTACTGACTTAAACAACAAGTTTTTGCTTGTCAGACTCATATCAGCAGTCCTTTAGAGTAATGTTTGTCCTGAGCTACAGTGTCTTGTCCTGAACCTGTATTTGTCTGCAGCTGTTCTAAGCTGACTGTACGAATTAAATGGGATTCTTACAATATTTTACTTTTCAGCTTTGTCTTGTCATCTGAGAGGCACAAAAGGCCAGGAAAGCAATTGCTCAGGGAAGCCAGGAAACCACTTGTAAAGAGGAGCTCTCCATTCACATGAGGTTGGTATTGGGTCTCTGCACTTCCTCTCACTCATCTCCTCCCAACATAAGGAAAGGAAGATGCAGGGGCACAGTCCCTTGCGCTTACTTGTAGTCAACTGGTATACAGGATGGAGCAAAGCAAGGGACTTTCTCACTGAACTGTTTTCTTTGGAGGATGTTAGGTCCTCAGAAGAGACATTTTTCATAGAAACATGCCTGTTTCAATTCAGAGTTCTCTGGGAAAGGTTTTCTCAGTCAGATGGGAGACGGGCTCTTCACCACCTCTAGCAGACAATAACTCGCAGTTCCTACAAGCTCGAGCAGGCTGGTCTTGAAACATCTCTTTGCGACAGCTGCTTGTACGTGGCTGATGGGCCAAAAGAGCACTGTAGGCTGAAAAACCCATAACCTGGATGGTAATTGCACAATTTTTTTCTGGACCAGCCTAAGCATGTTGCTAACTAAAACAACGCAAAGAATGGTCTCGCTCAATGTGACTTCACAAGATAACAGTGAACACTATCAAACATACAGCAGAAGATCACAAAAGAGAAATTAAAAGGGAGGATTGCTGTGTCTTGCCACAATCGCAGGTGCAGCAGCCAGGAGACTGAATGAAGCTTGGCCTACACTATGGCACAGGATGGGATTGCTTGTGGGGAAAAAATAGAGTGCAACAGAAGAAATCTAACCCTTTAGCAGATATCCCCTTGGAATTTTAAAGGGCCAGTTCAAATGCCAAGGTGGCAGCATTCTGATGAGGAACTTGAACCTGTCTAATGTTGATTATAGACCTGGGTCTCTTATGCTGATGAGGTGTGCTATCCTCCTTTCATCTCACATGAAAAATCACATGGTTGGAGTTTATGGAGAAAGGAAAACAAATTATTCGGTGGCGAATACAGTACACAGTGAACTCTAATGTAGGTCGCAAAGGACTTTGGTCATCTGGCTGTCAAATAGAGCAGCCCAGTTTTTTCTCCCTTCAAGCCTGGAGGAGGTTTTATTAATCTCCAATAGCCTGAGACATCAAGACCAACCCCCTTCACTGAGAAGGTC
This sequence comes from Pygoscelis adeliae, assembly GCF_000699105.1. Taxonomy (NCBI): domain Eukaryota; kingdom Metazoa; phylum Chordata; class Aves; order Sphenisciformes; family Spheniscidae; genus Pygoscelis; species Pygoscelis adeliae. The sequence continues at coordinate 1,112,755 of NW_008824864.1, read as the reverse complement.
AGTGAAGCTCTGATTCTATGACTGTTGGTGTGTGTCAATACAGCCTTCTAGTTTGGATATTTACATCCTTACCTGAAAAAATGTCTTTTGTCACTGGTAAGCCATAAAGCCATGCATGTACTTTTCTCTTCTGAACTCATCCCATTTTAATCCTATGCCTGGGAAGTTTCATCCTTATCTGCTAGTGGATTTCCCATACTAATTTTAAACAAGATTTTTAGTAGGGATTCTAGAAAAAAATAAAACTAGCATGATTTTCTTTTAGTGATTCGAAAGAAGGAGTTGGGACCTAGAAGGTAAACTAAATCCTAAAATATATATAATCAGTATAATTTCCAGACAGCATTGATCAAATAGCCTAACATCTGTACACTGCATCCCCTGTAAATGCATCTTCATGGTGAATGGAGGCCCACCATTGGATATAAATGTTATCTGGCACTAAAAACAACAAAGAAGGATGTTAGTTCCTTGCTCAGTACATCACTGGAAAGCACTTAAAGTTATTGATGCAAGATTAAAGCCTTAAAGATAAAACTGAATCTTTAAAGTGCAAGAATTTTGCCTTGAACATGAAGTGTAACCAGTTTCAAGACAAGTATAGCACTAGATTTGGAACAAGAATTAACAGGAAAGGAATCTGCAAAAACCAAACATCTCTACTTGATATTTCGGCACCAGAAGTGTGTGAGATATTTCTCCATCTTACAAAGAGTTTCTGTCCTAAGAGGAAAGGTTTGTTTTTTCAAGAAACTACAAATAAGTTTTGGACTTACCAGTATTAACTGATTTATGCAACTTTTATACTTATTCTGTCCATGAATGAATTAGTTGCCAATCTCACTGTACTTTAAGTAAGATCAGCACCAGATGGAGAGCAAACAGATTTGCTTATTAAGGGGTTTTATCAAAAGAGTAATTCAGCAAATATACCTCTGAAACCCAGTATTGATATTGAAAAGTATAACGAACTTTCCTAAGAAATTACCTGATGCTGTGGCAACTGGATTCAGTTTTAAGTTATTGACAGAGATCAGTATCCTCTCCTTGAACTGTGCTCTGTCTAAAACAGAACACTGAGCTCAGTTCTGACCCCCGTGAAGTCAGTGGCACAGTGCCAAGTGTCTTCAACTGCATCGGGAGCGGGACTACTGAGACAGACGCTGGTAATTACCTAAGCTGCACACTTGGACTGCCATGGTAAGGGTTAGATTAGCTCTTTCACTTCCATGCATGCAGTTTAATTAGGTCGGCCCTGATATGTTCAGCAATATGAGAGCAATCATTCTGAGGCATCGCTTTTCCTCTATTCCTGCAACTGCACAGGCTCTGTGAGGGCAGGCTTTTTCTCTGTGAACTGGGAATGTATACCAGGAGCACATTCACATCAGAAAAACACAGGGTTTGCTAAAACAATACCAGCTCCCTTAATATAACATAGTATCAGGTCAGGTTCCTGGTCCTGCAGCTACCAGCTGCCTATCTGCAAAGGCAAATTCGGGCTGGTAAGGCAATGTTGAGTCTGACAGCATATAACTTCAACAGGTGTTGCTAGAGCCTGTAGGAGGTGGTGTCTCTCTGAGCCTCACAGAGGCTGTCAAAACTAGCAGGACAGCTTGATAAGGCAGTCTCGCTGACGGCTCTGGTAGTTGTACGAAGAACCAGGCCATTCACAAATTGAAAAAGAGCAAAATATGAAAGCATGTTTCAGGAGAGTCCCACACACCCACAGCCAAGACACACAGTTTTACTTTCACTACAACACTTTAACATCTCAGAAATAGGATTATTGCACTCAGAATGGCTAATGGGCACAGTCAGTGCCCAATCGAGTCCTTAATCATTCACTGTCGTTCCTTTTAACTTAAAGCACTCAGCAGCCTAGCTTGGCCTCCTAAAATCTACGGAAACAATTAGATCAACACAAATAGATCCCAGCAGGCCATAACCTTCTAGTTCATATTCAAAGGACAGTCTTCAAGTGAATGCATTAGTCATTTGTTCCTGTGAAGCCTGCACCTGCTTCAAGGAAGGCTGAATGTCCACTGTCAGTGACACATCTGGTGTAATCATGGGAGAAGACCAGGCAAGGGTCCTCAACGATCTTGTTTCACTGAATATTTACATTATCTCTGGAAAGGTGGAAGTGAGATAGAGTAGCCTGCAAATGTCCAATTTATTTACAGTAGTTGGGACAAAAAGGAATTTTGAGGTCCTTCAGAGAAAGAGGAAAGAGCTAGATGAATACACACCAAAATGGTCAGTGAAACTTGCAGCCGCATAATTTATAAAGAAAAAATCCACACATGTATTACAGAGATCTAAATGTTTATATACATTCCAAAAAACGGCTTGAGCACCTCTGAGTATGTCTATACAAGCTGTTTAAAAAGAAGTTAGCCCAAATGTTCAACATTAGCATTTAAATCTGAATCAGCCTGACACTTGCCACAGTGAACATTCAAGAGACCTGGCTGCCACCACTTTGGGTCAGTGCTCTACTTCAGTTACTGAGAAAGACCACCAGTGTAGACACAGCCTTCATTACCTGCAAAGTGAAGGCTTGTGATCACTATGCAAGCTGCAGTCAAAGCTACAAAGATGCTAGGGTGCATGTGGAAAAGAGAATGAAGCTGAAAACGTCACGTCATCTTTGCATTAATCAGTGGATCAGCCCCTTTTGGGATCCTGTGTGCAGCTTTAGATGCTGGAGCTCAAAATAGATGAGAAGGCTTACAGGAAAAGTGCTAATGATCCAGGCCCTCGATGAACTGTCATACTGAAAGTTGTTGGAAAGACTGGATTATTTGCCTTATAAAGGATACAAATAAGAAGACTCCGGGCAAAATGTATGCTACATAGAACCTCGTAAATCAGATGATAGACTGGAACTTTTTGTTCTCTGGGGGGAAAAAAAAAATTCAGGGACAGTGACTAATATGTAAGGCAGGAAATTTAAAAACGGGAAAAGGAATTTTTTACACAAAATGTAATTAAGCCATGGAACTTAGTGACACAGGCAACCATATAGGCCAAAAACATAACTGGATTCCAAAGGGACAGGACACTTACGGGAATATCCAAATTATCCAGAGTTATAAACTACAGACAATAAAAACATGGAATAGACTGCTATTCCAGCTATCTTTTCAAATACTTAGTACTAGTGTGGCATGCTGTGATGCTACACAAGGCCTTTTAACATCAGTTCATTACTTGTAACCCCTCAAATAAGTTTTCTTAAGGAAAGTCCAAAAGTCCCATTTGCCTCAAATTCCTTCTACCTTCTGCAGCTCCATTTTTTCCAGGTTAAGCATTATCTACTGACAGTGACACCCAGCCTTATATAATGCCATGTAATGCCTTTCTAGAGAGCACAGAAACAGATTGAATCATGTTAGGCTCAGAGCTGACAGTGAATAATAATTACCTCATGCTCACCCTTTTTCAAAGTGCGTTCTCTGTGATTTTTTTTCAGTAGTTCAGACCAAGGCTCAGACCAACTGCTACTCCGTCCAACCAGCAGTGGGAAAGTTTACCGAAAGCAGCAGCAGTACTATTTGATCCTACATCTGCTGAAGCCAGTTGCAAAATTTCCCTTCAGTTCTACAGTAGAGGAACAGTCCTTCAGAGTCCAAACACAACTTTAATCAAATACAGGTGGAGCAGGCATCTCTCTGGCCCAAGTTCCAGTCATCAGCGTGTTTTGCAGCTAAGAATGGTAAAGTTTTTTTCATACCTTATAGGATTAAGTTACTTTTCATTCAATACCCATGAAATTTGATAAAAGCTATGATATATCTGCATATTGAGCAGCACACGTCATTCTCAATGCCATCTGTACTTCATCATGGGTGATACCAATTGCCTTCAACACCCACAGACGACAAAAGGAATTTAGACCTAAAAAAATATTGCTCAGCACCTTGTTGATTTGTGCTCTTTGTGTACAGCAAATTATAGAGATGGCATGTCTGATTTCCAGTGACTTTCAGTGTCTTTCCTGACTTCTCAGATGACTTTTAAGAATGGAGATTGTCTACCTAGGGAAAAGCCATGTTTACTCTGGTTAGTCCCTGCTCAGTCATTCTCCTTTAAAATAACAAAGATTAAATTTGTTTTCATATTCTGAAGTGGACTAAGTTACACATGCATCAGGCCTACCTTTATTCCAAATGTGATTATTCATAGAGGAGCATGTTCCATTTCAACTTCAGATCTAGCTTTTTTTTTCATTCCGATTACACTTCCCAAGTGTTCCCCTGTAGATGAAGCCTTACAGCTTTAGAAAAACCCTATCTCCAATGCCTGGTCTTTCTCTACAGCAGGAAAATTGCTGTAAATTCCTGACTGTCAAGTCTGAAGGGCCATAGTAATGTCCCTGTTACATACACTGCATTTCCCCCAAACAAATGTAGCTACACCAAAATAGGTCAAAATTTTGCAATAGAAACTGCAAGATGGTTCTCAGAACATACATATGTTGTGGCAACACCCCAGATACACTTCTGCTCCCAAATACCTTACGATTTATCCCCTATGGATATAACAAAAGGTAAGGCTCAACTATTTGGGGATTTGCCTTTTTTTTTCTGGAAAATATGCTTCTGTAAGATATTCCTTGCTTTCAGCCTGTGTGCTTATAGCATTATTTTGAAAAGCTACTAGGCAGATGGTCCCCAAATGTGAGTTAATAACTTGTAGGTAGCTTTTGGGGAAGCTTTTTGAAATCCCTTCATGCAAAATGATTTCGCAAACTGCCTGCATGCCATTCTTCGCTACTCTAGCAGACTGTCTCAAAGTGGTCAAGAGAAAATGGCAGGTTATGTTCTATTTGTTTTGCAGCAGACTGTTACATTTATTTTGCAGTGATAAAAGAATATAAAGGGAAAGCAAATCATGCACAAGGCTTTTACTGAAGATTTTTCTAGAACCTGGAAGTCCTCACTGGCTACAAGGCCAGGATGTTTGGGCCTCTGCCCCTCTTCTGCAGCCCTTCTACAGCATTTCTTACCATTCAAAGTAAGGCTGCTTTTTGACAGAATAGGATAGGCTGAGTATTCAATAATCAGGAGTCAGACTTCACAGCATCATAAGATTAATTTAAAAATCAGATTTCAAATGTGGGGCTTTTCCTGTTGTCCTGGTTTCGGCTGGGATAGAGTTAATTTCCTTCCTAGTAGCTGGTACAGTGCTGTGTTTTGGATTTAGGATGAGAATAATATTGATAACACAACGATGTTTTAGTTGTTGCTAAGCAGTGCTTACGCTAGTCAAGGACTTTCCAGCTTCCCATGCTCTACTGACTGAGAAGGCTGGAGGTGCACAAGAAGCTGGGAGGGGGCACAGCCAGGACAGCTGACCCAAACGGGAGGCCACTGCTCGGGGACTGGCTGGGCATCAGTCGGCGCGTGGTGAGCAATTGCATCGTGCATCACTTGCTTTGTATATTATTATTATTATTGCTATCAGTAGTATTAGTATTTTATTTTATTTATTTCGATTATTAAACTGTTTTTATCTCAACCCATAGGTTTTCTCACTTTTACTCTTCCAGTTCTCTCCCCCATCCCACCAGGGCGGGGCGAGTGAGCGAGCAGCTGTGTGGTGCTCAGTTGCTGGCTGAGGTTAAACCACGACACCTGTTTACCTTTGGCTTGTTAGAGATACTCTATTTTTTGCATAGTATAAAGTTAGAAATATTGCTAGTGTCTGATCTGGTGAGCATCTCCCAGTGTTTTTGAACAGATTTCACAAGAAATCCATCACTATACTGATGACAAAATGCTGCAGTCTTTCTTAACAATGGCAGCAGATCAAATGCCTTCTAATCCCCACACAGATCTGTCTGTATGTGAACCAATCAAGTTTAACTGCCATACCTCCAGGGTGATCCATAACTTTAGAAAATAGAATAGAAAAATGGAAAATAGAATATTTTCAGTTGGAAAGGACCTACAATGATCATCTAGTCCAACTGCCTAACCACTTCAGGGCTGACCAAAAGTTAAAGCATGTTGTTAAGGGCATTGTCCAAATCCCTCTTAAACACTGGCAGGGATGGGGCATCGACCACCTCTCTAGGAAGCCTGTCCCAGTGTTTGACCACCCTCTCGGTAAAGACATGCTTCCTAATGTCCAGCCTAAACCTCTCCTGGTGCAGCTTTGAACCGTTCCCACGCGTCCTGTCACTGGATCCCAGGGAGAAGAGGTCAGCACCTCCCTCTCCACTTCCCCGCTCCTCAGAGGACATTCCTTCCAGCCCTTTCACCAGCTTTGTTGCCCTCCTCTGGACGCATTCAAGGACCTTCACATCCTTCTTAAATTGTGGGGCCCAGAACTGCACACGGTATTCAAGATGAGGCCGCACCAACGCTGAACACAGCAGGCTAATCACCTCCTTTGACTGGCTGGTTATAACTGTGTTTGATGCACCCCAGGATGCGGTTTGCCCTCTTGGCTGCCAGGGCACACTGCTGACTCATGTTGAGCCTGCTGTCGACCAGCACCCCCAGATCCCTTTCTGCAGGGCTGCTCTCCAGCCACTCCTCTCCCAGTTCATACTTGTGCCCAGCATTGCTCCATCCCAGGTGCAGAATCTGGCATTTCGACTTGTTACATTTAATCCCATTAATCATAGCCCAATGCTCCAGTCTATCTAGATCCCTCTGCAAGGCCTCTTGTCCCTCAAAAGAGTCAACAGCACCTCCCAGGTTGGTGTCATCAGCAAACTTGCTAACGGTGCATTCAACTCCTGCATCCAGATCGTTGACAAATATATTGAACAGAACTGGCCCTAGAATTGAACCCTGAGGAAACAGAACTTTGGCCCAAGGTATTAAAAAAATCAGCTAAGAGCTCCAAGTTGATAGTTACAGCGAGTGAATTTCTTCCTCAAGCACAGCAAAATCTCCTACCATAAGGGACCAGGAAATAACACTTCCTTCGGGATAGGGCCAAAGTTTGGAGGATAAAGAACAAACTCCAAGATGTACTTTCTTCTCAGAAATCACATATTGCTAATACATATGTCTCTATATTTTCTTTTTAAAAACCCCAGCTGCTTCACTGCTCACAGCTCTCAGGAGGAGAGGCTGAGAGAACCAATACACCAGGGCTATTAGCCACATTTCTTATGGCATCATTGGAAGGGTCTCATCCACAGAATCGGTGATGAACACAGTATAAGAATGTAAATAAAACAGATTGCATTGGCTAGATCAGAAGGGTAAAGTCTAGTGATTAGAGCGATAAACGTGTTTGCAGATAACACAGAAAAGTGCATGTAAGAGCTATCTTAGTAGAGAGCAGTAAATTGACAGTTATTTTGGCTAGGTGTACCTTACAGTTTCGTTTTAGTTTATGACTATAAAACATATGGGCAAAAAATGTGACCATATGGTCCTTAAAATTAAGGTATTAGCCTCCCCATCAGGAAATGTGCCCTCTCTTCTGCACCCCAGCACTCTGTGATCTTGGGAAAGTTGTTTAGAGCTCCGTTATTCTTTTCAGGTCCAGCCTTAAACACAGCATAGTAATATGCTTTGCTTTTCTTCCTGTCCATTCTCAAATCAGGCCGGAAAGTCCCACAGCAAATGCCACCGGTGGGCATAATATGTATGGATAGTTGGTTAGTAAGTAGGAAAGAATCAACCAACTCTTTGCAGAGTGCCTTATGCTTAGAAAAGCAAATAGGATGAGCTATTACTCAGCTCCAGGAAGTAAAGGAGCTGCAGCTAGTACTGCCACTGTGCAGGGCTGCTAAGGGGCATGCAAGCCAATCTACTTAAACCCAGTCTATTTAAAGTCCAATAGTAAAGATCCAGTCTTCTTGTAAACTCTTCCCTCCCTTCCTCCTACCCCTCCAAGCTCACCACTGCAATGCAGCAGAAAAGGATACGAGCTTTAATTTCAAGGTTTTGTTTCCTCAACTTGTAAAACACCAGTATGGCATGAGATGGACCATGACAAATCTGATCCCAAACTCACTGAAATCAAGAGGGCTCTCTCTCCCTGTCCCCACCCCATCCCCCACCCCCCTGCCAATTACAACAGACTTTAGAACAAGTTAGAAGTCTGAAAAATGTTCTGAAAGTACTGCTAGAAGGAAGGAAGGAACTCTGTCTCAATATGCAAGCAACTATTTGCCTTATTTCTAAGCATAACTGCTTCTCGCTGTTATTCTATAAATCCCATCTAATCAGTATTTGCTACACTTCAGAGAAGTCTGTGAACATACCCGGGTTGTTAGTGTATTTCATTCACCATGTCTTTCCTGTTTTGATAGAACAACAATTTAGGAGAGCTAATGCCACACTGTTTCCCCAAGAGAAGCAGTATTAATTCAGGTCTTTCTTTCCCCCATGCAGTCAGCCTTTACAAAAGTTGTAAAAAAAATTATTTTCTTCAAGGCTGGTGTCCTTTTGCCAAATTCGGTTGAAAATAGCCAACAAGCTCAAAAGTTGCTGATGAACAAAATTCTGACTAAAAAAACTTCGTTTCCCTTGGGAACCACCAAACCCTTCTCCAGAATGAATTAGAGTGAATCTAGTTCAGTTCAACATACTCTTTTCTCTAAAACTGATATAATCTATTTCTGTGGTGCTCCAAGCAGCAGTTACAGAGCAATCCCACCAGCAAACGATGTGTGAAAATAGCCATATCTAAACTTCCTGGTAAGGTCAGCACTAAGCCACAGTCTCCCTGTGTCAGGAGCCATCCACAACATGAGCCGGCCCAGGGAGCCCTGCCAGGGCCAGAATATGCACTTCGTACCACACGGGCTGGTGTATGCAGCACCAGGCACAGCCGCATCCACTCAGCCTTGTCAACATGTGAGCGTAAGGTAAACAGAAGAGAGATGATGATGAGAAGGAGACTGCTGACTCTGCAAAAGAGATAGTGTTGGGAGAATGATGGCGTGCAAGACCATGCTGCAAACAAGCATCCTGCCATGCATCAGGGGAGAGCGGAGGAACGGCTGCATGCGATACGCCCACCGAAGCACAGGGAGACCTGCTGCTCCTGTTGAGCACTGACCCACGGGGCAACTCAGCAGATTCTGCTTCTCACAGAGGCAAGATGCTGCCAGTCAGCAGACTGCGCTCAGCACTGAGCTCAGCTGGAGCACTGTTTTGCCTCAGTGAAAAGCACCAACTCCTGGCTCCAGGCTCCTACTGAGATCCAAACTCAACAGAGCCAGCAACTCAGCGGGAGCCGGCTGTAGCCCTGGATATAGACATAGCCAATCTGTTCTCAGCGAGCACTGATACTGCACCCTTAGAGCACGTCCTGCACTGGTTTAACCCCTGTACAACCCTCCGTTCACTTAGGATGTTCTGTTTCTCTTCAAGGGAGAGAAGCATTTGACCTGTGCTGTGTGAAAGCCTACTATCTGTTAAGGAGACATTTGCTCTGATGGGGCAGTTTAAATGAGCATACTGCAAAGCCTGTAAAATTTACTGACATTCATAGCACCATTAATCAGCTGCACTCATCCTCCAAATTCTACCATCTCGCTGTGAAATGGAAAGCTGCAGGCTTGATTCACTGCAAATCAGCTCAGCTCTACACTGTTTTGTCCCAGTCACGTCAGCACCTAACTGGAAGGAACAGCCATGGATCAGGCAGGAGATTTGTCTGAACCACTTTGTTTGTTATCCTCACAGTTAAACCTTGGAAAATCCATTTTTTGCCAGGATCTTTTGCTGCAGTTGTTCCTCCCTTTGGGAAAGATGCTAATTGGCTGTTTATGATCTGGTCAGAAAGGGGAATTGAATATCGCCTGAATGAGTCACAGCCTGCTGGAATTCACTCCTGCCCTTTCCTTAAATTGAGAGGGCATGCATGGCACACACCTGAGTAGAGACACTTCATGAGTAAGGCTTCTTTTCAGTAAAGGTACCTGGCTCATGTTTCCTATTCAACAGAGACTAAAACTTTACAGAATCAGCCGTTGGCAGCACTCCCAGGATATTTTTCCATTCGCACATATTTCTAAAAATGTCAACGCCAGTCTAACCATTCTCATCTGGGAAGCCTGACATCAGATGTACATTAGCCCAGGAAAAAAAAAATTCAAAATGCAAGCCCCTTCTAAAAAGGAAAACAAATTCAAAGTATGTTACATTGGCTCCTGCCTCTGAGCTCTATGCAAATAACAGGAGGAAATTTTACAGTGTGATGTTACACCCATGACAATTCAATTAGAAAATCAGACAAGGGAATAGTATGGGTTTCAGGGATGAGAAGTGGATGGTATGTGAAATTCTTATTCAGGCCCGATTCCTGTATGTTTGGGTTTGTTACCCAACGGCAGACAAAAAAAGTCCCAGGCAGGGCCTTAAGAGCCATGCTTTCTTTGCAGTCCTGGAATTAAAACCAGACAGCTAAACAACACTACATCTGACTGTGGGAGAGCTTCCCCAGAGAGGAAGCATTTTGGCTTGAGCATTTTGTTCCAGTCATCAGTCTCCGATTATTTACTCTTCCAAATTTGGACCCTTCACACACCTTCCCAGCATCACCTGCTTTGCCTGGGAAACTAGTGTAGATGAACAAGACATGCTATGCTGCCATTTTGCAAGCTGAGTTTGGACAATAAGCAATATTGTTTCCACACTCTCTTCGCCCCACAGCACGTGCTGTCAGCATGCTACCACTGTAAGAGAGTTCTCTATTTAATTTGGTCTGTCAAGACTCAAGGAAAACAAAGGATATGACTGCAGCCCTCGAGTCTATCATCTGAGTAGGATTCCTGGAAGGGAACAGAAGTTGACTTCAGTAGGACTAATCCATAATTACAGAGTGAACAGAGAGCAGGATGTGCTGCTGAAATATTTCAAATATATATTTCACTGTCCCTGAATGCTGCAATAATGACTTTACAACTTCTCTCTCTAGGGGAAATTAATAGAAAGTCCCCCTCCCCTTACTGGCTCCAATGGTAATTTTGTTCACTTACTTCCAAGATGTGTTTGGATCTTGAATTATACTTTTGCTTTCTTGCAAATCTACATGTTTTTACATGTCCATTTTAAGTAGGTATCCTGTCTCTAAATATTGAATAATACATAAATATGATAAACAGAGTTTTTAACCTTACCCGTTGTTGAAACAGACCTTAAAGACTGATGCTCTGACATAAAAAAGTTTCATCAGACTTTCCAGGTGGTGGACCTCAGCATTCCAGACCTCAAGTTCTGGTGGTCTTTGCTATAGTCACCTAAGACATGACCCCCACACTAAGCCATCTGCCCACTCATCTGCTGGAGGAAATCACCTCCACAGCAGAAATTCCTCAGCCAGCAAGTTCTATTGTCCAGAACATTTGCCATCATCAAACAGGCCTTCAGTACTCAGACGTCCTGCCACTCCTACTGAAGGATGAAAACCTCTGTCAGCGGAGTGAGACAAAGGAGAAAACTGAATCATTAGGAGAACAACTATGTTCAGTGGAAGATTGTATGGGATGCTTGTGTATACAAAAACTAAAAAATGAAAGCCCATTGATAGGTTCACCTAGCCTTAGTGGTCCCTTCAGAGGGACTTGCTTCTCACTCAGTTGTTGGGGTGGTTAACAGCTCTATTGCAGTTAGAGCTGTCAAGATCCATGAATTACAGGGTCAGAAAAGATTTCAAGTGGAAGTTTACTTCTAGACATGCACTCTTACTTCTCAGTCTGACTGAACTTAACTAACGTTCCAGTCCCTGGGGACTGCAGCAGAGCAACTGCTGGCATATAGCTTCACCTTGAAGTTACAGAAGAATTCTAGTGGTGGTCCACTTCCTGCCTGTGCTGGGTGGTCCATGGTTTCTACAGCACTAGAAGCAGTAATACAGTTACACATGCTTGTAATAGTTTTGCCTCCAGTATTACATCCAAAATCCCAATGCTTTGTAAGGGAAGCTTGATGATGCTTTCAGACCAGTCCTTACTTGCATGCACATTTTTCTGAGGCTACCTCAGTGGATTTAGAGAAGCCAAAGCCATTTGGAAGCTAACGATGCTCAGAAAGTACATATTTGTTTTGACCTTTAGTTACTCCCCTTTCAGGTTGCAATTAGTTTAGGACCAAATTATCCTTTTAGCATATATGCAAAGGGAAGTAAACTTAACCCACAGTGTAAACACGATGGACCAGCACAGAAGGGCCTTGCCCATGTCAGGTACAGGCGAGGCAAACATCTGCAGAAGATCATTTAGGTGAGGCTGACCATCTCTTTGGGAAGAAGGCTGTCCTCAGTGAGATGTCTGCAGGTCTCATCCTGCCTAATGCAGTTAGGAGTGTCTCCCTACCCTCTTCCTTTTTTATTTTTTAATTTCCAGTTATTTTCTAGTGCAGCCTGCCAGATAGCAAGAACAGGGGATGTGCTTGGCCACCAGGGCCTCAACTGTATCACAGTTCCTAAGGAGAATTACAAGATGCAGTGACTGAAACACAAGGTATAGCCTACACTAAGGCTGTGCAAACAGGAAAATCAGTCAGTCAGAAAACAAAGCAACAGTATCCTGCTCTCACTGTCAGATTCACTTGTGCTCCTCCATTTGCACTTAGAACTAAGTCGGGGGGTTGTGTGGTGACTTTTAGTACAGTTGTATATACATGAGCTCAGCTGGAAGAAGAATCAGAGAACAGATTTCTGCAGAAATAACTGTGCTCAATGAATAGAGACTGATTATTGTTTAAGGTAAGACAGTACCAATACAGGGAATGTGTAAAGGTTTTAAGATACTCCAGGAAATTGCCTGAGGGCAAGATGCCATGTAGATTCAAAGCAGGGCATACTTCTCAGCCCCAAGTGTGAAACTGAGCAATATCTACACTTGTCAGTTAAACAGTTTGAGGGAATGTTCCCAGGCAATTAATCACAATAAACAGTACTGTTAAAGGCTCCTGATCACACTTGTAAGTCTGTACCAGCGAGCTCGCTCCCAAATACTTCCTAGGCACAATCTGGGAAGCAGCACAGGCCAGGAACTGAGCCCATTAGGCAGTCTGCCTCTGGCCACCTTATTTTACAGGGAGAGCCTAACAGTATGAGCACTGAACGCAGGCTGTTGTATGCCAATTGGCCTCACTGCCAGAGAATGGTCCTGAGCGCATTTCATTTTCTAATATAGATGCAGTCAGGATGTCTATGAGAAGTCATATCTCCTCCTTAGTGGAATATCCAGCTTCCTTATTAAGAACAGAACCTAACCCGTTTTCCACTAGCAAGAAGCAGTGCAAATTCCATTTTGAAATGCACAGTGTTTCCAAGCCTTCCAGAGGGACTTCTCTCTCATGCTCCATAATTCTACGCTCCTCAGACTCTGCTCCGTTATCAGTACATGTCACCGAGATCCTTCTTACATCCCCTGGTATTCTTCTAGCACCTGCTTAAGATGTTTTCAATTCAGAACGTCAAGAAGACAGCTAAAATTTGAAGAAAAAAAAAAATCCTCCAAAACCCAACCAGGATAAGCTTGTGAACACTCCGTTATGCAGTTAAATGAATTCTGCTATCAGAGCAAAGCTATCAGACCAAGTTAGAAAATTAATTAGCTTCTAATAATAAATTACTTTTTTCCATAGTGTAATAATAATAATATTTGGCATTACTGCAACAGTTTACCTCTTGCAACCACTATATGTGAGCAAGCTATGCATACCTGTCAGTGCTCCTCTGTGCTTCATGAGTCACAGAGATAGATAGGGCCACTGAAAAATCGGTGCTGTTCTCAGCTCCAGAGAAATCCAGATTGAAATGCCTTGGCTACAGAGTTTTTGGCCACATGGAGGTTTGGGGCATCTCTAAATATTCAACACACTGGCATCAGAGCCACTAAAGTTAGCATCTTAACCCAAGGAACGGGTCATTTAGAGACCTGTGAGAAAAGTGGGTTATGGGAATCTGACCAAAATTTTGCTATTTACTGGGACTTACTCCACCAGGCCTGCAGGAAGATGCCAGTGTCTGCTTTGGATCCACACTTTAGCACACTCTCCTAAGTACAGGTAGTGCCTTTCTTTCAAGGCACTGAGCAGACTTTTAAACCATGATCCTGAGATACTGTGTAGGTGTTTTTCCCAGTAGCTGAAATCCAGAAACAACTCCTGCAGCCACCATTCCTTTCTTAGGCAAATGCCCTGATATGTCAGCTATAGACTCCTGCTCTTCCCTTCGCTTCTTATTTGGCTCTTCCCTTCGCTTCTTATTTGGCTCGAGGAATGTTGTCTCCTTCAAAGCACAGTGGCTAAGCTTTAGCTAGAGGGTATTCCTTCCCAGGACAATCTTTGTCACCCTCCAGACTGACTGTTTCTTTGCATCAGTTCTCTTGCATGGCCAGAATTTCTCAGCACGTTAAAGATTATATTTCCTAATTAAAACATTTCTAGAATTAATTGCATAATAATAAAATAATAATAACAAAAACATGTATTTTCACATTAACCTTTCCTGTCTTTAAGTAAGCCTCTTACGCAGCACTGCCTTGAAAATTATAGTGTTTTCTGAACTAAGAAACTCATAAAATCTGCTCTGCAAATTCACATTAAAGCCTTCCCTCAATTACACCCCCTCAGATTTTCAAATCATTTTAAACAAGACAGAAAAAAATTATAAGGCTACACTGCTTAAATAATTCAAATAATTTTCAGCTGCCTCCTCCCCCCCAATCACATGCATTTCTACTTACAATTAAACAGGGAGGAAGGAGAGGAAGAGGAGGTGGAAGAGGTTTTAAATTTGTTGAACTTGCTTGAGAGAATTAAGTATGGTAGAATCTAACTAATCCCTACTAACTCTGGAGGGAGCAATCTGCCTGCAGGCCCTTGTCAAATTTCACTACTGGTCATGGTATCTTGCCAAATGACCTGAACAAATCTCAGCAAGGTAGCTACATTCCTCACTACGGCTAAGTGGCATTGTCACGTGCTGCTCAGAACTAGCTTCACTGATACATTTCAGAAGAGTAAGGCTTTTTGCTTACATATATATCTTCCGTGAGACTGAAAGTGTACTGTTACCTAATTAGAGGTGAATGGCAGTGCGTGGAGAAGGGAAGCTACTTCAGAGCAGTGTTCAGTGTGCTGTGAACCAAGAGCCCCCATCACCACCACCACCAGAACAGCGGTGTTTGCAGCACAAGAGGCCAGAGTACAGCCAGCAGAAGTGCCGTATTCTCCTTAGAGTCCAAATAAAAAGAGCACACAAAAGAGGGATTTGTTCGTGCTGCTCAAAGCAGCATTAACTCTCCCTCTGTGTTCGGTGACCCCAGCAGATGGGTCACAGTGCACAGATGCTGGCATACAGCCCTTGCCTGCAGAGCCACCAAGGGCCATGCAAAAGACCAGAAAGGAGACCACAGGGTGAATCTCTCTCCTCCCTTCCCTCCCTCTCTGAGATCTCACATTTTAGATGTCCCAGTCCAGCCAATCCCACTCATTTTTGCACCTCTCCTAGCCCTCTCCCCCTTTGAAAGGCTCAGTCTTCCCTTCCACAGCCTTTTCTTTACCATGTTTGTATAGAGAAGATCATGGTACTAATGTCCATAAAGCGCTAGGAGATGAATGATGTTATATAACTGCTAGTTACCGTTTAATCATTTTTTAGAATGATGGAGAAGTAAAATGGGAATGTAGACTCCCCTTGGGGCCAGAATAAGCAAACTAAACTTACGTTACTGGTGACCCAAAAGAATATTCACTTCAGCATCCCCAAAATGGAAGAATGGAAGGATAATGCATCTCAGTACATACTGTCCCACACAAAATGACAAGCCATTAGTAACTATGGCATATAGGCATGTGTGGGGTGAGAAATCTTCCGAGGTGCAGCTCCTAGTCAAGAGAGTTTATGAGAAAGTGTTGTTTTGTGGTTTGGTTTTTTTTTTATGTTTGCAATGATTTACTATTCATTAAGCTCTGATATCTTGTGGCTTTTGATATTCCAAAGAGGTTTTATTCAGCTTGCTTTTCATTCTAGGTCAGCTAACATAAAATCAATAATGGTTTGGACAGATTTCCTTCTTGTAATGAGCCTAGAATTGGCATACATAGCCTAAACTCTCTTCCTGTTTCACACTTACAGGAGCTTTCTCAGAGTGATTTGGTTCTCTCTTTCTCTCATATTCTTTTGTGGCAGAAATTTGCATTGGCATGTTATGAGGCTTCTGCACTGTTTGTATCCCAGGCTCAGATCCGTGCTGCCTACTGAACTCAATGAAGCTTCTTGACACCAAAATCAATTACAGCAAAAGCAGGTTCTCACTGCTGGAAAGCGCAATTACACTCTCATCCAGGACAAAGTTGCAATTCTTCATGCAGAAAACCCTGATACTCAGTTTGCAACTGATCACGTCAAGAGGACTGCTCTGATGAGTAGTGGCTGCAGGAACAGGCACACTCCCTGTAGTAAGAATCTGGTGTTCTGATTACAGTGTCCTGCAGCACCACTTGTTTTCAGGCTCACAAACTGTACCACGTACCTAAATACTTGCACCAAAGTCCAATGGGAACTGACGGTTCTAAGTTTTCAGCAGGGTATGTAGTTTAAGTAACAATCTCAAAGATCAGTGCATCTAAAATACGTGCTGAACAATGCTTTACTTAAGCATGTGCTTAAAGCTGAGCCCATGCTAAGTAAGTGCTGTGCTGAACTGTGTTCTAACCGTGTTTCTGGTTGTATTACTCAGTGTCTGGCAGCAACCTCTCTCATTAGAAAGCAACTCCTTTACTGCCTTATAAGCCAATAGAAATTATGCATCCTTGTAAAGAAGGTGTCAAAGCCGAGTTTGCCTGAACTGTGCTTGACAACTGTTTAGAAAGCCAGGCCAAACAAATATTTTCAACCATATTTTAAGAATAATTGGTTTTCTTTTTATTGGAAAGTTCTCCTGTTTTATTATGGAAAAATGCAGCATGTTCAAACTGAAGGTCAAGGAATGATTTGACAAGCTTGCATAGAACCCTCTGCAGCAATCAGGGTATTTTTCTCTCATAGAGCTTGATCTTGATTGGGACAAATTCTACTCTCAGTTACAGCAGGGCACATACGCTGGAATCCAGAGCTGAATTTTGCAGACTGGCTCCAGTGGGAAGTTAAAGGCTGCCAGCACTTTGCAAGACCAAGCCCTGTGGTGTCTCTGCAAACATGAAGTAGGGTTCAACAAGCAGTCGTGATAATCTAACAGTCACTGCCACTGAAGGGTGAGGATTTCACCCCTCCCTGCTTCCTCACTTCCCCGCACCACTGACCTTCCCCATCCCTTCCTTGCACTGGCACGGACACTCACTTGCTTTCCAACTCACTAATTTGACAGAAAAAGATCTACTTTGTTGTTGTTGTTCTTGTTGCTGCCTTGGATTTTCTGCCAGACTAGTGAGCTCAAGCAGTTCCTGGAAGAGAAGGCAGCACTTGCACGTGTACTTCCACAAGGACAGAACCAGTTCAGGGTAAGCAACAAAAGAGCATACAACGGGAGGAAGAAAACTGAAAAGAAAGGAGGAAGACAAGGCCTTCCCTTTCCATCAGCAATGGGCTTTTAAGATCAGCTCAGCCTACTCCCCATAGCCTTGATCTGCTTTCACCTACATCAGTTTTACACCGGTGTTACTCCACTAATTGCAATAATTACTGTTATGTAATTCAGATCATTAATATCCAGAAGCCCTAGCCATAAGCAGGGTTCCACTGTTAAACAAGGGACTGCATATACACATTGCCCCTGCTCTGAGGAGCTGATAGTCTAATTCAGCACAATGCACAACTGGAAGAGCGAACTATAGAAGATGAAAGTGGTCAGGAAGGTGGGGGTAGTAATTGGAGGAAGACACAACCAAATTTTGATCCTGAAAGACTCACTGCATTGTTTGGTACTTATTCAGGTGAGTCACATGGATTTAATCACTGAAAGTAAATGAAACTATTTGCCTGAGCAAAAAGCTTCACTGTAAGTCCATCAACTATCAGCATGTGCAACAGGCAATTATACCACTTGTTTGTTTCGTTTTAGATTCAGTCTCACCAAAAGGCTAATTCTGCACTTCACCTGGATGCAAAAACTCTCACTAAAGCAAACAGGAGATCTGCCTGTGTCTGGAATGCAGCCGGACTGGGCATTTTGGCTGCCAGTTTTGTTGCAGACAGTTTCTCAGCATACTGCATCATCATTCCCCGTATAAATAAACAAGCAAACCAACCAGGAAACCAACATCTAAAATTAATGTGAAAGATCCTGTTCTCTATTATCAGATTCAACCTCCTTCCCCCTCACCCCTGGGTTTTGGGCTGAGCTCTGTGTGACAGTTCTTTATACCAAACATGAAAAATACTATTTGCTTGGCACTTACC
This sequence comes from Pygoscelis adeliae, assembly GCF_000699105.1. Classification (NCBI taxonomy): domain Eukaryota; kingdom Metazoa; phylum Chordata; class Aves; order Sphenisciformes; family Spheniscidae; genus Pygoscelis; species Pygoscelis adeliae. The sequence continues at coordinate 1,094,419 of NW_008824864.1, read as the reverse complement.
GTGCCTGTTTTACTGAATAGGAAGGAAAAACATCACGCATTTGGCCATTATCATTAAACGGCATGGTAAGGGATGGGTAAGCAGAATTTGTGTCTGGACGAGAGAATGTCAAAGCGCTGTTTTGCAAAGCTGATTTAAATTGACCACAGTACATATATCTGACGTACCTGCATAAATTATAATCCTGATTTAGTATTTACTTAGTTGTGTTAGAAAATCTGTTAGAAACAAACCTTGAGCGTTGACAATCAAGACTTCTCTTTCTGCTAGTCTTGCTGTGCCACTGTATGTGGTAAAGGCATGAAACATCCTTCAGCAATAAAACAGAAGTTTGAGGGGAAAACAGAGATGTCCTTTGCAAGAAAAATGGTAACACAGCTCTTTGATCTAAAGTAAAGGAGCAATTTTGTGTCAGTCTTCACTAGTAAGCTGTACTGTGCTGTGTTATCACGATGAAGCTAATGTGTCATTCATCTTTCAACATCTTAACTGTAAAATCCACAGCACTGAAAAGGTTTTGTTTGGAAATAAAAGAAAACAAGGATGTGTTTTGATGAAAGGTGATGCTTCCCGTCTGAGTCCAAGATATAAGCCACGCAATGGTTATTTAAGTAGCACGGCATGCCATGTTAGACTCTTCAAGTGCCGCCCGTTTCCAGTCTATGATAATTAAAAACAGTGAACTGTGTGCACAAATGGTATGGATACATAAAGGTGACTGATACACAGGCCAAAATAATCTGGAGTATACAGTGAAAATAGTTTTGCAGATATTGCACTCATATTCTACTTTCTTGTTGTATCTATCCAGTCCCTCATGTTTTTCATCTGTTGTGCACTTGGATCGAAACCAGTAACAGCAGACAAGAATTCTTTTCTTTCGGTCTCAAAAATGTAACAAAGGTATAAAACTGTAAAACTACAAAAAAAAAAAGCTGCACATTTTTTTGAGGGGGGACACTAAGCACAGGACTGAATTATTTAGAAATTCTGAAACAGTAAGGTAATTAATAAAATTATTTATAAAGAAGTATATCTACAATATTTAATAATTTAAGGCTCACAAGAAACTAACATATCAATGACAATAAAAGTTTTCTGCTATAGGGTTAAAAGCACCAAATTCACTTCACATACTAGATAACCAGATCTGTACTGATCACAAGTGGAAAACTCTGAAAGTGCTGATCTGCTAATGTTCCTAGTGCTTTAACGATGTCGTATTTCACAGGAGTAAGAAATCCCCTTTCAACCATAAATACAGTCATACAGATATAAAATATATTGGAATAATTTCAGTTTAAAACTACAGTACAAAAAACCCCAACCTCCCTCCCCCCCAAATCCATTCATTCTCCACACACACATCCCCCAACTCTTTAATACTAAACTTGGAGCAACTGCATTGGTTACAAATGACCCATTTAAAACCAACCACCATTTGCTAAAAGAAGTTTCTACAAATTACATTTTCAACGGTCATAATTTACCAGCTCCTGCATCATGGAGCGTAGCTTATTCTTAGTCTATTTTAAAAATAGGTGACCCTTTGTGTCATGGAAAAAGAACATAAAAACATGTATTCCTGGAGGACTACTCACGACAGTGATCAATTTATAAAATACAGCCTGATTTAAAAAACTAATTGGTACCAAAAGAATAATTATAGTATAAGTTTCTGACACCAGCAAATCCTTCTGCATCTCTGAACTCTCCTCTCCTTACAGGTCTGTTTCCCTGTTGGTGTCCAGACAGAGAGCATAGAGGGATTTTCTGAGATCTACGTTACTTTTTGCTTTGATACTGGTTTTCTCTAAGGAGCTGGTGCCATTGTTGAACCCCTCACTGTTTTCCAAGTGCACAACAGATTTGTTCAGAGAGTTCCTACTGGATCTTCTCTTCGCATCTCCCCCCACTGTGCTGCCCTGAGCACTACTGTGTTCATCTTTGAGAATAGCTTGCTCTTCATGATCAGTCTCTCGGTGGTAGAAGTAATTGAAGTTGGATACAATGACAGGGACAGGCAGGGCGATGGTGAGCACACCTGCGATGGCACACAAGGAACCCACAATCTTGCCCCCCACGGTGACAGGTCGCATATCCCCATAGCCCACAGTGGTCATGGTTACCACTGCCCACCAGAAAGCATCAGGGATGCTGGAGAAATGAGACTCAGGGTCATCAGCCTCAGCAAAGTAGACAGCACTGGAGAAGAGGATCACCCCAATAAAGAGGAAGAAGATGAGGAGGCCCAGCTCCCTCATGCTGGCTTTCAAAGTCTGTCCCAAGATCTGCAGACCCTTGGAGTGCCTGGAGAGCTTGAAGATCCTGAAGACTCTAACCAGGCGAATGACTCTGAGGATGGCCAGGGACATGGCTTGCTGCTGGCCCCCGCCCCCATTGCTACTTCCAGACCCGGGCTGCTGCTGCTCATGGGCCAGCTCAGTGCCCAGGGTGATGAAGTAGGGGATGATGGCCACGATGTCGATGATGTTCATGATGTTGCGGGAGAACTCAGGCTTGCTGGGGCAGGCGAAGAAGCGGACGAGGAGCTCAAAGGTGAACCAGATCACGCAGGTAGTCTCGATGATGAAGAAGGGATCAGAGAGGCTACTGGGTGGCTGCATGGGTGGGGAGTCCCCAGTCGTGTCATTCAAACCTCTACTTTGTGGGGGCAGGGGCACAGGCATCTCCCTCTCGTCCCTGAATTCCGGCAGGGTCTCCAGGCAAAAGGTGATGATGGAGATGAGGATGACCAGCACGGAGACAATGGCAATGGCCCGGGCTGAGCCGGAGCTCTCAGGGTATTCAAAGATGAGCCAGACCTGGCGCTGGAACTCGTTGCGGGGCAGGGGCTTCTCCTCCTCTTTGATGAAGCCCTCATCTTCCCGGAAGCGCTCCATGGCCTCCTCACCCAGCTGGTAGAAGCGGATCTCGTCGGCGAAGACGTCGATGGAGACATTGACGGGCCGGCGGAGCTTGCCCCCAGACTGGTAGAAGTAGAGGATCCCGTCGAAGCTGGGCCGGTTCCGGTCAAAGAAGTACTCGTTGCGGAGCGGGTCGAAGTAGCGCATGCGCTTATCTGGGTCCCCCAGCAGCGTGTTGGGGAACTGGTTGAGGGTGCCCAGCTGGGTCTCGAAGCG
>NW_008824864.1:1076013-1089973 GCF_000699105.1 Pygoscelis adeliae | reverse complement strand
GCATAATGAGAACAAAGGAAGGGATTGGGGATTTTTTTTTAGCTTTGCTTTGCTCTCCCCCCTTCTCCCCCCAGCTTGTCATGGAATTGGTGCAGCTCCGAAAGGTGCTTCCAAAGCCAGCAGGCAACAACATTTCTACCAGGCTACCTTCATGTTAGCATTTGCAAACCGGGACCGTACTTTCCCTTTGATGCGTTCTTAAACCCACATCCAAGGCTGATACATTTCAGTAGATGCAGATTTTATTAGAGAAAATGAATTGAAGCAGCTTTACACAATTCCTTCAATTACAGTTCACTAATACAATCAATGCTATGATCTTATTTTCTATATTCAAACCGTGAGCTCATCAATTCTAGTCAAGGTCTACAGGGGAATATACTAAATATGTATACAAATACTGTAGGATTAAATGGTATCTATACCACTCCACTCTTGTGGAGTTTCTGGGTTTCTAACAAAGTCAAGTATAGAAAATATTAAATTAAGTGAAAAAACATTTTGCATTCCAGTTGGCATCACTGCAGTGACATTTTTACTGAATCCTTGTGGTAGTGCTCATAGCTCCAGCGAATAGTTTACCTAGATTCACTGGGATTAGTGGGTTTTCACTTAATTTAAAACATTACCTCTGCGTATGAAATATGCCCAAAGATAGTAAAAACAGTGCCAAAATAGAAAACCATAATTATATTGAATGGTTACTGTAAGTGATGATTTGCCCATGACATGATCATGTTCTGTAATTTACCTCTGAGAACTGAGCACAGAATCACTGTGCCGGTGAAGTAAAGGACCATTTTACTCACAAGTAATTCCTAGAAGCAAAATTACAGATAAGTGTTCTAGAGCAGCCCTTTGAAAATAATGGTCCTTTGATTTACAGGAGCAGTCATTTAACGGAATAATGTATCAAACCTGCAAGATGTAGTATAATACCCTTTGGGACTAGCAAACTCTGCAATAAATATAGACACACCTGAGCATCGGAACAAATAACAGCTGATGTGATATCAATGCATGTCAGAGACTATAACCAGAGGAATGGCTTGCACACTGGAAAATTAGTCTATTTTTCCAGCTCTGTCAGCTCCTCTAATGCAAGATATTCTCCCTCCAAACCTTGCCGCAGGAATAATCATTATTTCAAGAGGAAACATCCCTAGACAAGTTCATATAGATCTCCCGGAGGCAATGCCAGTCACAATTAATAACTTGCACCCCAGGAACTGTGGCCCTGGCTATCACAACAAGCACCTTTGGAGTCTGCTCACTGAATATGTCCCTTTCACAGGGCCAGTCACAGGCATCCACAAGACACTCAACTGTGCCTTCATCCGCATACAAATGTAACCAGCAACACAACACAAAACAGGTGACTTGCTGGCACCTGTGGCTGCCCCCTCACCTCTGTACTTTTCTCATTCAGCCTGCTGATCCTGCACGTGTTTGAACATATACACCCTTCTCTCCATCTGCAAAACCCCCTTCCAGGGATGACCTCCCCACAAGGGTTACGTTTTAGCCTTTGCTTGCAACCACCCTGCATTTATGTGACCTTTCATTGCATTAGACGAGTCCCCACAGGCTCTGAGAACAAACCCCAGCCCTCTAGAGGGACATATGCATGCTAACCATCAGAGATCTCCCCCACCTCTTCCAAGCACCCCTCATAAAAAACCCATATCCATCCTCAACCCTGTTCCTACACTTCAGTTCCCACCCCTGGAGGCACTTTCAAAAACTCCCCTGCGCAGTAAGCATGCTCAGGACTGTGGCAGACAGCCTTCTGGGGACACAGCCTACGGGGGCTGACGGCGGGCGCTGCGCAGAGCGGAAGAAAGTGCACAGAGGGCTAGTAAACTGCCTCTCAAACGGCTGTATCCAGTCTGCCGTTCCTTCACCAACAACAGGGAGCAGCACTTCTCTGACGCCTGGAAGAGATTATGCTGAATTTAAATTCTCCCTTGATTAAAACCCAAGTTTCTAGCCCTTCTAAATGTTGTGTTGCCGTGTTCACATCCTGAATTTGCAAGCAGATGGGATTATGCTGAAGTGCAGAGAAAAAGACGGACTTGCCCACATTCATCTTGCAGAAAGCCTCACTGAAAACCCTATGAAGAAAATGTACATTATTAATTGATATAGCAGGAAAATACAGCTGTTCTGTATAGTGTTTGAGTAGAATATAACTACTTTCTTTGCAGCTGTAACAATTCTGAGAATCTAGTATGATATCTGTATATGTGGGTATAAAGGAAGAGGGGAGACAGGGGTGAAGAGAAAGTGGGAGAATGATGTTAAAGGGGAAGAAACATCTACTCCAAGCAGGGAATTTTAAAAGGCAATTCTTATTTAGCACCCTTAATTTTTTGAGTGTGGTGAAAAGGCTCTGAACACTTTCTTGAAGAGCAGTCCTACCAGCAGAAAGCCAAGGTACCGGAGAGAGAGGATGACATGCAGAATAGTGGCACATACCAAGTGCTGAGATGTGCTAGTACTGTTTTAACCAGGCACTCCCTGACAAAGAATTTATTTGTCCCCATACTTGTGATTTAGCAAAATGTATTTTCTACCCTGAGCGCATGCACACACGCATGTAGAGTCCCATACACTCCAGTACATCCACACCAAAACTTAGCATTCTCTCCAGCTCCCACTGCCACTCAGTTCTTCTAATCCAGTTATAATGCCTTTCGTCATCCCCTGTGACTGGGATGTTGCTTTTTTCCCCCATCTGGTCCACACAGCACCATTAGTGGCTTATCCTGCAACCTCATTTGCAGGTTTTCTCCTGAGGCTGGACAGGTGGCTAGTAAATGGGACTCCCCTGGTTAGGCAGCATCAAGGGGCTGCCTAAATGCAATTCTTTTAAGATTCCCTACTTTACCAGTTATCACCTATGTGAGGCTCATACAAGCTTTGCAGAAAAAGAAACACTGTCCAAGCTAGAGATTCACTTTTACCTAAAGGCAGGTCTGCATCCCCAGCGCTACCTTACCAACACTTCCATGGGGAGAAAAGAAGGATCATATCCTTATGCCCTGTACAGCCATCATGTCGGGGACATGAATAATGCATGCCTATGCTCAGACCTGTGTCATCATGTGCACCACATATGAGACTTCTGTAACTGCCCCCCATCTTCTGCTGCATTTTCAGCTTTGCACGGGCCTCCCCCTGCTCTTGGGTACTAGGACAGATACAACTGGCTGATCCAAGCCATCGTGGGCTGATGAGCAGCACCCAATACGTGCCATTACATAGCAGGAGTGGCAGCGGTGAGGCTGCTGGGAGCTGTCGTTCAGTGGGACACTCCCACAGAGTGAAATGAGTGACCCATCCCATGTGGGGGTCTCGCAGGCTGAGAAATGAGAAATGGAGGTAGTCTGCAGAGGCTGCATTCATCTACCCATCCACACACACGTACACACAAACTACACATGCTACGGCATACCTGACTAAGGACACCTTGGGGACGTCCAGTCTTTTCACAAATACTCCCTCTTGGGCCAGCCCTATCACTGACAGTAGCTGTGGAGCTTCAGCCTCACCAAAATAAAAATATGATGCTGAGATGTGGAGAGACATACACCAGCCTCTAGAGGCTTAATCTGCCCACAGGACTCCCCTCAGTGGTGGTGGGACTAGAGATGTCTGCTTCGACACATTTTGTGCGGACAGGGACCCCATGAATGTGCCTCCTGGGACGACATGGGTGACTCCTTTTTTTCTTTGCCATGTGTTGACTAAGTAACATTCCCATCATGGCAGATGGTGAGGAAGCCATCTGAAGCTGAAGGGGTTAAAGGCAAATCCGTGCCTCCTCCACTTGGTTAATTCTCCAGCAGCCTGATCCTGTGTTGAGACGATTCAGGCCAGAGAGAGAGACTGCCACGGTCCCCAAGGGAGACCCCAGAGAAAAGACTCTTATTTCCTGTTCAGAAGGATTAAGTACAAGGCCATTGACAAATCACAGTAAACATCTGGATGTGAGCACTCCATCTATCAAGGCCTAATCCATGAAGTTATTCATTAATGAATTCAGAAAATTCACACTGTTCTGTATATAGGGTTGGCTGATCTATTTTAATGTTTGGCTTGAAGGTACATTTTACATCTCTATCAACAGATTTTTATTTATTGTACAGAGCAATCTACAGTATCCTGGTTTTGCTTAATTAATTGTTTAGAGTAATTCTTCTGCCTTTTTTAAAAAACACACACTGCCATATTTTCTGATAGTGTAAAGAAAAAAAATCCAATAGTTAAAACCCAACCATGTTCCTGCATTTTATATTGTTTTTTAATTTTAAGCCCAAGTTCCTCTGGAAACTTTCCATCACACAGTGATGGAAAAAACATTAAATAGCAATTTATTTTCTTTTCTGTATTTTGTTTTGATTAAAATGGGAATCCCTCTCATTTCTCTTCAGAGAGAAAGTAAGCATTGAGTAAATGGTCTGGTTAGTTCAAAAGTAATTTGATCAGAACATCCATAATTTACATTGACTTGAACAGCAGGAAAGATGCTGAGCAGTACCAGATATCAAGCTTATTCATTTAAACAGACTACTTACTTAACATTATGCTTTACATCCCGTGAATGTAAACTACTTTGAGAACATATAATGACCCACATTTTATAAGGGGGAGGCTTGCACACAACTGTGCCTTTAAAAGTCATCTGTTGAGCTTGAGTAACACTCCAGTCTGCTCACACACAAACCTGGCCATGTAGCTGAGTGCACTGTTTTTCATACAGCTGTGCCATCTTCTTTCCAGTGAAATCTGCAGGCTTTGTCATTGATATTGGTGGAATCAGCATTTGGCCCAGAGGTTTTTATAAATCCAGCTGCGACAGGATATTTTCAATTCACCCTCAAAGCTTTGGACTCTGCCAGACAGCATGAATCATCCAAACTTGCAATTTACAATTTCCAGCCCTTTTGACTTACAGTGCATTATTGTGGTGTAATCTTTAACTCTAGGGACTTGATCTTAAAGTGAAAATCTCATTCTGTGCCTTTATTCGCTTTTAAGTTCCAGCAGCACGTACCTCTACTCTCAGGTTTTATCTCTTGTCACAACAGGGTGCCCCAAGTGGACAGCACCAACCGTGGTAACGCAATTCAAAACAGAAGAATGAAGATGAGTGCAATCTGAAGGAGGAAAGAATCAAGACCTGCAGAGCCACTCAGCTATACCTATGCAATTTTATCTTCACTGCTAGTGCAAATACTCTCAACAAGTGAATTTTGTTTGCATCGATGCTTTTGTAATGGCTGTACTCCATACCAATATCTATTTCTGTATGCAAAGCATGGGGTTTCTGGGCAAACTTGATCCCTCCTTATCACCCAACTGAAAATGCTTCATTTTCATCCTATGGCTATTGAAGTCACACTGACAAAAAGCTCTTACCATTTCAAAAGTGCAAGATCAGGCCACTCACTCAGGCTGTGAGAAAGAGGAACAGGAATAGATATATCAAAGGTTGTATGTCTAGGACAAAAAGTTACAGTGGCATGTGATTTAGGTGATCAGTCACTTACTACAAGTTGTCAGGTGGCAAATTCATACTTTTGTATTTTGTTACCAGCTATGTGGCTAGTCACAGTCCAGAATCCACTGCAGTAAGCTCTGTCATACACAGACACAAATTAAGCTGCATAGGCTGCTTAAAAAAAGCTAAATGACATGTTTACAAATTTATATATTTTAAAAAGGAGTGGATTTGCAAAAACATTGAGTAATCTCATACAAACTTCCTGCTCATTTCTAATTTTTAAGCAGTCATGAATTATGAATGAATCAAGGAAAATAAAAATATTTGATGCTTACTGTGGTATAAAATTATTAGTAAAGCCCTTGAAATTAGTAACTACAGTCTGAAAAAGCTTATGTGAGGGGAAACTGAGGTTGACACCTACTCATGATCCCCTCACATATAGGAAAAAGAGCTAAATTCATTATATTTCTTTGTGAGCACAGATAATTTAGCCAGCTGCAGGAAGGTATGCTCTACCATGAAACTAGGGGGCCAAATGTACCAATGATTTAAGTAGGATAGGGCCATAAGTGAATCATTAAGTGGGCAGGAGTAATGAAAAGAGTTTTACTTGCACTAAGTTTTCAATGCTGGAGAGGTGTCTGGGGAAACTCTCAGCATGAATACAGTATGTTAGACACACAGCAGATTTTTTTTCCTGCCTTACCAAGCAAAGGGAGGAATGGAGGACCCACCCAGAGGTTTATTATTTAAAGCTCTAACAAAAGTAGCATTCTAGTACGCAAAAGCAGTACAATCTATATAGTAAGTAGCGTGGAGAAATATTTGGCAGGAAGAAAACCAGCTAGCACATAGATGTAAAATAAGCCCTGCGTTGCTTTTGATACTCACCACTGAAAATCAGAAGATTACTCAAATCAATGGAATGACATTTATAATGTATCATTGTGGTAATGTAAACAAATCCTTTGTGACGTGTGTGAGGGGGAGGAGGGCAAGGAATGGAAGAATACTGTTTTATCTTATACATATCCTTGTAGTAGCTAAAGGAAATGTTTAGCATCTGAACACAGACCAGTGATGAACAAGTCGCATTTATTTTGCATAGCCACTAAGCTCCAAGTTGGTGTAGAGCATATAATTTTCTGTGTACACCCATTTGCTAGGTTCAGGCTAGCATCTAATCCTCTGGACGTTCCTGGAGGAGTTAGACTTCTTTACATTTGAGGTGAATTTGGCTTGGCAATGGCAATGCACCATGTTACTAATTCTAATCATCTGTGTTTCAACTGTAAAAAAATCACTACTCCATAATACTTGTTTTAATTAACAAAGCAGAATGCAATAAATAAATATCACTTTGTAGTTTAAAATCTGAATTTAGGATTTTCAAAGCACTAGTAGATCAAAACTTTAACAGTATTTAACTGTCTGCAGATGTATGTAAGTGCCAAATTCTAGTTGTAATCAATTTAGGAGCAAAAAAGGAGCCAATAACTGACATGATAAAGTCAATGGAGCTATGCAGTTTTGCACTAGCCAATGAATTGACTTTATACATTTTGTATTAATACTCGTACAAATTGGTAGTGGAGATGGTTGCTTATGGTGGTGTAAAACTTTTTCTCTTTGATGAGAAGCAAAATTTTAAAATTATAATAACAACAACAACAACAAATTGGAGGAAAAAAGTTATAATAGGGAACCTCAATCTATTCTTTCTATTAAAAAATATGGCATCTATAAGGAGCAATGCCCAGTAGTCTTCATGCATTAAAATTTCTCTGTGGTTATGACAGCAACCAAAGGCAAATAAGCATTCCAGAAAATGGTACATGATGATTCTTACTGCATTAGTTTCTTACTTAGGATGAAAGTGCTAATAATGCTTTCTTTAGCTTCAGAACAGCAAAGGAACAGAGGCACGTGTCCAGTTGGACAACGTAATGTCCAATTTCCTTCATGCTTATGCTAATATAAACCATCAGGGCTTTTGCTTATGCTGATATAAAGTTAAACCATCAGAGCCATACAGCTGTAATTCACCCCAGTCCTAGCGGGAGCTTCCTTAATAGGAAAGGCTGGGATGCAGTGTACAGGTGAGTGCATCCTTGCAGTCCCAGTGAGTTCCTGGCTGCTGCTGTTACCTGGACACTGCTTTCAAGGCTGGAGGCACCTGACCCTGCCTGATCTAGAATGGTAAGATGAGATAGTCTTATGAATGCAAAGAAACCCTCTATAGCCTAAGAAATGAGCCAAGGAGTCATGGTTGGATGCTAGACCTTGCAAACTGAGCTAGCAGATGGAAGGGAAGGAAGAGATCTTCTGGTGCTAATTTCACAAAGGCTGCTATGTTGATGACTACTTGGCTTGGCTTTGCATCAGTTTCAATTAAGTGTGCTCCTTAATACCTTAATCCCTGAGTTTGTCATTCCTTTTTTCTTCCTAACTTGAGATATTTGAAGGCAACCGTGAGTCTGCACACGAGCCTCACACACACCCCCCAAATACATTTTCTTCATGCAATCATGTTAGAAGCAGCAGAGAATGTGCAAGTTCATCAGACCGTGCTCACTCTTCTCTTTGATTTTCTTTAAGTTAGCTTCTCCTGCTTTCCCCTAGTGTAGGTCCGATAGTAGAAGTGTAGGAAGAGAGCAATGAGGCTGAGAATGTAGAGGAAGACTGCAGTGTTGAAGCCATCAGGGAACGGGCATTCTGTGAAGAGGTTGTAGGAAGAATGAGCCGCAATGGCTACAAACTGGCACTGGAAGAGGGGGAAAAAAGAAGCAGCCAGATTAGGGATCCTACATGAGACATACCCCAACTGACCGTTTGGTCCATCACAAAGAGCATCATAACATATTAGTAGTGTCCTCAACACAGAGTACCACCTGTTTGCCTCTCCTGACTTCCCTGAAAAACTTGTCTTTCAAGCCTAACAGTGTCTTCCTAAAATGAAAGTGTGTCACATGTCCACCAAACATTGAGGCTTGCCCACTGCTGCAGAGAGCAGGTTTGGAATCCAGCCTCTCCTGCCTAGGAGCAGACCGCTGCCCTTGTGCCAATTCTCTGCCACTGGCCAGTAACTGAGATCTTGGAATATGGAAACTAAAGGTGGGAGACTCCTTCTCTTCCCTGATGGTAATCAGATTATTATACTCATAACAATTTTGATTTGTATTTTAGCTTACAGAGAACAACTACAGATGCTACTTTTAATCATTTAAACATGAATCCTTTTTTTTAATATTTTCAGAATCATAGAATCAGAATAGTTTGGGTTGGAAGGGACCTTTAAAGGTCATCTAGTCCAACGGCCCTGCAATGAGCAGGGACATCTTCAACTAGATCAGGCTGCTCAGAGCCCTGTCCAGCCTGACCTTGAATGTTTCCAGGGATGGGGCATCTACCACCTCTCTGGGCAACCTGTGCCAGTGCTTCACCACCCTCAGCATAAAAAATTTTTTCCTTATATCTAGTCTAAATCTCTTTTAGTTTAAAACCATTACACCTTGTCCTATCACAGCAGGCCCTGCTAAAAGGTTTGTCCCCATCTTTCTTATAAGCCCCCTTTAAGTATTGAAAGGCCGCAATAAGGTCTCCCCGAAGCCTTCTCCTCTCCAGGCTGAACAACCCCAACTCTCTCACCCTTTCTTCACAGGAGAGGTGTTCCATCCCCCTGATCATTTTTGTGGCCCTCCTCTGGACCCACTCCAACAGGTCCATATCTTTTCCTGAGCTGAGGACTCCAGAGCTGGACACAGTACTTATTTTGCTGTCACCTGTCTCAATATACTGAAGCAATGAGTTCTACCTACTGAGAGTATGTTAAATAAAAACTGGTTTCCTGTGCTATATTTTGCATTACAAGTATCTTTTCATTTCATGCAATGCTTTCTTGTTCTGCTTTCACCATTCAGGGTAAATAAGAATTCTGGACCAAGCCTTCAGTGCACCACTATTTTACATCTACCCTAGCTCTTCCTTCTCTTCTTTGGTAACTGTATACTTTTTGTTTGCATAACCTCTTTGTGTGGAATTAACTCTCCCACATGCTTAACTATAATCATTGTCCTTGTCTGGAACATTGCTTTTATGCTGTATCTTTGAAAAACCGTAGGGTTGTCAGGATTTGTCACCTCTTAGGAGATGAGGAAAAGAAAATCCAAAGGGATTCTCTACAGAAAGAGTAAAACTCACATATTTTTCTTTAACTCGCCTCTGTTTGCCCGCAGTTAGACACACTCTTCTTTTTTGAACAAACAGAATGAAGGCTGCCCAATCTCCTGTCCTACCAAGAATCCAAAGTTTTCCTGAGTTACCATCCCACACCTCTCAAAATCAAGCTGTGTTTTCAGGGCTCTGGAGGGTAAAAGGCTGTCATATACAACAGAAAAGGGAGAAGTCTAATTTTAATTTTTCTCTCTCCTTCCCATTACAAAGGTGGGGGCTTATTAGTTGATATGGTCACTGAAGGCCTCTTGCTAGTTTTCTGAGTACCATTCAGAGCAGGTCACCAATCAGTTCACCTCTCATAGTGGTACACTAGGACACCTAAGGACATGGTGACTTCCATAGGCAGCAAATAGAAAGAATTGAGCCAGTGAGGGGACAGAGACAGACAGCAGGGGCCATCACACCTGACACAAGGAAATGCAGAAATGAACACATGGAACTAATTACCAGCTGCATGATGGTTAGGTAACGCTTCCACCATAGGTAACGGTGCATCTGTGGTCCCAGGCTGGCCAGGGCATAATAGCCGTACATGAAGATGTGTACAAAGGAGTTTAGCATCCCAATAAAGAATGCTGAGGAGTAAAGAAGTCAGGATGAACAAGACACACAAACCATTCAAGACTAACCCTGTGATGAGCTTACAGCCACTATGAGGATGCTTTCAAAATACATCATATCACCCCTATGCATGAACCTTCAATCCAGACTCCGCCTAGGAAGCCTGTCATATTCTCCCTTCTCCTTTCAGCATATATCCATCCTCTATCTAGTGTTCAGAGACAGAGAAGAGCTTCAAAGGCAGAGGAGAGAATTCTTGATCTAAGCATTTCACACCATTCTGGTGTCAAGGCCATGCAGCCAAAATGGCTTCCCAAAAAAGAATACCCCGGCATCTTGTATAGGGCCTACCTATAGTGGTCTAGTACTCTGTGTCAGCTTCAGATGCTTCTCTTTGGTGGAGCAAAAAGGAGAATCAGTCTGGATACAGACCAGAAAGGGAGTGAGGACTAGGCTGGACCCAGTCAGAGCAGGAAAGCCAGAACCTGGGCTGCTGCACCAGGCCCAGCTAAATGGGGACCGAGAGAGCACTGCTCTGGGTGCAGATATAAATAGATCTCGTACAGGATGTGATTGTTTCTGTTTGGACAAGGAACAACTGGCACATTCTTGTTCTGGATGAGGCAGTGAATATAGCAGTCTAAATAGCCCAAAGAGCTGAGCAGATGGTATCAACTGAAATGCACATGTTTTTCACACCTTTGGTGAGCTTCCTACCTGCCAGTCAGCCCATCTGCACTGTTCACGCTATCTCCACAGCACAAGAAAAACTGAAACATGAGGTGTCTACAGAAGCATACCTTGTCCTCCAGGCACATATTTGACCCCTGACCACCAGTTGAACAGCATAGTGCCATGATGGTACACATGCAGAAAAGTCACCTGTTCTTGTTTCTTGCGCAGAATAAAGAAAACCTGAAAGAAGCCAGACAAAGAAAAATCTTGAGTTGATGTGTTTAGACAAAAGATTTTACACTAAGAGTGGTAAGAATAGTTAATTATAATTCTGAACCTCCCAAACCCATTTCCTCTGCTGTAGATAAAAACTGGTGAAATTCAACACATGCAATAGATCTTACATTATCTGGAATGGGGAAGAACTGGAGGGTAGAATTTCTTCCACAGAGCCTCAACTATTTTTACCTTTGGATTCAGGTCCGAAGGTCCAAAGAGGACACATATGAGTCTCTGACTGAGATTCCATATAATTTGCAGCTGCTTGGGTCTGATCCTTTTCAGGACATAGGTTAGATGTTTACTAGTACCAGAGAATGATCCACAGGAAAAGTGCTACATTGAATGCCCAAACCCTTCTGGAATTTGCATTAGTAGAGAATGATTTTGGCACATGAATATGTGTCAGGTCAGTGTATTTCAGCGTGCGCACACACACACATATACACAAAAAGTGAATCTGCTTTTCAGGGACTCAGGACTATCAAAAAGCTGCTTTCGTTGCTGATGAAAACAGAGAGCAAATTGGTCAACACACTGGCAATAGGCCTAGGAGGGCTCCACATGCCAATTCACTTTTCAGAGAGTGTGTTGTCAACTTATCTCCCAAACAGCTCTAGACTGTGAAGTCTTAGACAGGCTAGGATACAGCTTACTCCTGCTGACCAAGCGGGGAGATGGGATTCCCTTGTTAGTTCAGTCAGCTATTTATAATATAGAAGGAGACCTGAAGACAAGCTATAAAATGGTACTGTCTTCAGGTGAACTTTCAACTTCACATGGGACACAAACCTTTAACCCACAACTTTGGGATAATCTGTGGCAGCAAAAATACCAGGACACATACTTGGACGTTTGCAGTTTCTTTACTGCCCAACTAACCATTATTATTCAGCCAGACAGGCAATGGCAGATCCTGTCTGCCAGCCTTAGTCAACTGGTAGCTAAGATTTTGGGGGACCATCTGGAAATAGCCACAGTTAAAGCTTCTCCCCTAGCACTGTGGTTAGGAGGGAATGCCCGCCCGCAGGAGGGGTGCTGGTGAGTGAACATGTGCAGCCACTGGGACAGAGATGGGCAAATCGGGCAGCAGGGATTCTTTTCTTCTGGAAAGAAACTTTTGAGGAAGCCTAGCAGCATGATATCCAGTGGTGGTGCTGGACTCTTGCAGGCCAAACGCTGTCAAAAACCAGCACACTGAAGCTGAGCCCTCTTCTTTAACACTATCAGCCTTATTCCCACAAACAGGCAGAGAACACCACATGAAAACAACATTTACTGAAAAGCATCAACCAAATCAATACAGGATCAACCGAGGACATTAGCTTTTGGCACCCTGCCCCATTCTGACAAGGGAGTGATTTGTTTACAGCACCAGTCCCGCTATGGAGCCGAGCCAAGCCCTCCTTACCGTATCAAGCAGCTCGATGACTTTGGAGAAGAAGAACCACCAACACACTCTTGCCATCTGCTGGGCAGCACAAGGAAACGCTGTTAGACCTCAAAGCAAAATAACTGCTCGGCCTCACTGCCTGAGATTTTCAACTATGCACTATGTGAACGCTGCCCACCTGGGATCGACAGCAAAGGGGAAAAAATAAGGGGCTCTTTTATGGCTGTTTTTTTTGGTGGTTTCTTTTTTTTTTTTTTTCTTGTTGCTCTGGGGGGGAGGAAAGGCATTCAGGGTTGCTTTGGCTGGTTAGATGATTGGTTTGCTAAGTTGCTTGCTCTTTGACAAGACAAGGGTGAGCTGCTCAGAAACTGTTTCTAGCCTGATGGCAATATCTGGAAAACTGAAAAGGTAACATTCATGCTTGCATCTGTTCAAATCCTGGACAGCTTTGTTCAAAGCCTGGAAGCAAAGCAGAATAGCTCTGAATTCAAACAGAAAAAAACTCATGCAGCATTTTGGAAAGCTGAAGCTGGTGAGACCCAACCCCCTCTGTGATGACCAGACAAGGAATAGTTCAGCGAAATCCCTCTGCTAAAAGAAATGTTGAGTAAGATTTATGTCATGCAAAGTTGAGGATATAAAAATTGGTTTTCTCATTGATAGTGATCACTCAGAATCCTTACATAGTCAGTGGAAAGAGTCAAATATATTTCAGAGGTAATTTGCAATATCTATACTAGACATCTATCTTCAGATGGTAGGATCACGTTCTCTTTAGTGATCAAAGAGGGAACTTAGTTGGCTATGTTGACTGAGATGATTAATTTATAGACAACTAAAGCAAAGTGCAACTGTTGAAGCAGACAACTTAGTGAAATATTTACAAGCCACAAACTGGAGTAAAAGCCTTCTTAGGCATGCAAATTGCTCTTTATGAGCAAAACAATCTGCATACCCACAGGAGGCGCAGGGCCTAAGGCAAGATTTGTATAGAACTATACCCTCATTCCTAGTTCACTTCGGCTGTAATCCACGGGCTGGCACAGGTAGCTGTAGTTGTCCAAGATTGAAGTTACCAGAAACTGAAACAAAAGAAAAGCAACAGAGATCCATTTTCTGTTCAGTGCCATCTGTTCCAAAAAGATGTATATATTAATGCTAAGGTAAGGTCTCAATCTAGTACTCACTGACAGAAAATCCATGTAATTTATACAGCTGAACAAATAGTAAAAACCTAAACCAAAGTACTTCACATCCCTGTTGGAATCTGAAAAAGAAATTTCAGCCTGGGCATATTTGTAATA